>NC_049982.1:25215364-25233564 GCF_000003815.2 Branchiostoma floridae
ATGCATGTACCCTGAAATTACGATGAACGGCCACGTATATGACGATAATGATAGATATACGATGATTAAACTTCATTTGTCGTAAAACTCATTTGTCTATGTGCGTAATATTAATTTGTCTGCACAATGCCTTGTACAAAAACGAACTCGTATCACTGCCATGTCAACATCTGACTTCTTGTCAATGTGCCTTACGTGATCAACATGAATCTGCGTCAGACAATTTAGAAATGTACAGGATAATTATATTCTTGCACCGAAATTAAGATTGGATCAACGAGGTTTTCAAATCTCTTCATTTGAGTGACTTCGCTGCATCTCACTGCATGACAATGCCAGGACATCGATCCTTCTGATTATCTAATCGTTGGCGCTATTTGATCAAAATTGGGTGATGGCTCCTCAGCTGATGAAGTTTGCCCTATGCCTAAACAATAGCATAAGATAGTACTAAAGGCTGCAAGAGGAATGAAGCCAGCCTAGGTGTGTGTTTGGATACCAGTGGCTGATGACTCCCTTTTGCCAGCTGTACTCATTACCCAATCGTTGGCGCTATTTGACCAAAATTGGGTGATGGCTTCCGGGCTGATAAAGTTTGCCTTATGACTCTTAATCTCCAAGTAGATCGTACGTTAGTATAAGATAGTATCAAAAGCTGCCAGGAGTGAAGCCGGCCTAGGTGTGTGTCTGGCTACCGGAGATCTGCCGTCACTGAAACAGGGAGGAGCATTTCTATTCAACAATGGTGCTACTGCCTTTCCCTGTGGCCATATTAACAGCTGTACGAATTAGCCTGGTATCCAGCCGTAAAATAGCTCCCGAGTCTCTTCTCTCCTCTTCGCATTAGCCTGGTATCCAGCCGTAATATAGCTCCCGAGAGAGAAGAGACTCGGAAGCTATATTACGGCTGGATACCAGGCTTGTAAGAACATCCGTGGTGTTAATTAATGATTTTATGAGCACTTCATGTCTTTATTGGGACAAGTCAAGTGACTTGTGTCACATTTGATACTATCTTATGCCACCGGTAAATCTGCCTGGAGATTACATGTATATGCCTCTGGCACGTAGCCCTGGTGTTGTGTAATAGCCTAATACATCCCCGCGGAGCACAATCATTGGAAGGTTCCCTCGTGTCAATTTTTGCCGGCTTTCATATCTTACCTCTGATCTCCCGCGGTTGAAGGATACGGCTATTTGATGATCTGGAAATCGATTTGGCTACGGCTACGCTAAAGGTTTGGGAAGAATATCAAAACTCAAAAGCAAGCTTAAGAAGCAAACTAGCATTCTAGACTCCACTGTTCACTCCCTTTTTTTATTATTTTCCTTCTTTATTTGTCAAAGTCGGTGTGATAAACTATGTATTGACAGGAACTTAAATGTGGCTAGTTTAAAGATATGGCTAATATGAAAGAAAGGTAGACATCTGTTTGACAGCTTACATATGTCATGTTCCCACTAGCCCCATAAGGTAACAAGTATATGATGATGTATGATGATGATATGCCCTATAGCAGGAGAATGAAGGATGGACATGAGATGACCTATGATATCCGACTATAGGATCTTTGACCTAACTTCCTGTTAGTGAGACGTGTAAGGTGTAGGACGGTGGCTGGAATGTGGCGAATACATGACTACGCATGTGAAAGCAAAAACACAGTGACAGACACACCGAGACACTCCCCTTGGAGCTATTGAAAGCCTTTGGGTCCATGTTATCATTCTCTGCCAGTGTTATCAAGAGTAAACACCCAGTTGACAACCCCAGCACATGTTGTTATTTATAGTCGCTAAAACCTTGACCTTTAACCTGATCATGTGATGTGTGTAGGATGTCAGAAACCCTACATTTCTGAGTAAAAAAAAACAATATAAAGGTTGTCTTGTGGTCAGGGTTGCTGACTCAGAGCATTAAAGGTACTGAGTGGAAAGAAGAAACAAACCTGTCAGAAAAGCAGAAAGTACAACATTGCATCCGACGGTGTCTATTTGGTCAGTATATGGACGTGAATGGTTATCACACGTCTGACACATGATCGTTTGTCCCTTGTTGAGCACTTAATGATGTGGACAAAGAGACGACAAGCCAACTTCTTAAGAGTTTAAGGCGCCGCCAAGCACAAAGCACCTTAAGAGCTTTCACAAAAGCAATAAAACGTATATATCATAACGATATTATCCATAGGCACGACATAATTAAACTTTATTTATCTCCGAAACGACATGTTGTGATCTTATAGAGATAGATGTACCATAAAACGCATACTGTAAGATGGAAAATGTTCGCGTTACTTTTACGTTTCTTCCCAGTAATGTCTTCACATCAAAGTTAAAACCGCCGAAAACATTTCCCCCTTTACAGTAAAACACTGCATGGCAGTTTCTACCGCGAACTTTAGAAATAACCAACGCAAACACTCAGTTTTGTCACATAATTGATTTCAGCTAACATTTCCCATTTTACAGTAGATTCTTATCTAAGGGGCTTGCAAAGGCAATAAAGCCATATATCATAACAATATTAATATTGTCCATGGCTTATCGGCATAGCACGAATGACCCGTGCTCGAGCTCATAGCTTATCTAATCAAGACAATAATCAGTAGTGCGCTTGTGTATATAAGCTTTCACTGAGTTCAAGGTAAGCGTCCTGCTGATTGACAGGGCTTTGAAAATATGATCGTATTACTAACTTCAACTGTCAGACGCAGTCGACCTTCGGGCGTTAATTTCAATAGCTAAAGCGTGTATCTCACTGGACTTATATAAATATAGGTTCATCTTTATTTTATTTTTCTATGATCAATGCATGTTCCCATTTGCAACATGCATTAAGCAGGAATCTAAGACAGCAAATCATCCAGCTCTTCCTGCCAGCCCATGGGAACAACTTTGAACCCGGGCCAACCCAACCTTCCCATCCTGCCAATTACACCATCTTCTTCCTCACATCCTGGTCCTCGACAGTCGACAATGTTCAAATAAGTGTGGCACACACACTCAAAGAAACATTTTTGCTGAAAACAATATCTCGACTTTGATGCATAATGTATTGGGAAGGGAGGTTACCTACCTGATATGATCCAAACGACGGATACCAGCATCAGCATGACACGGGACGTACGGTGAACCCGGTAGGACAGTGGATGAGATATTGCCAGGTATCTGTAAAACAAATGTATATCGTATAACAGTGTAGGTGTCAGGGCACAGTTATATTATATATATACATGTATATGTCGGGGTACAGGTTGCAATCTGTCAGAATCGCCGAGTTCTGCGGGTAAAGATCCCGATGGTACGTCGATGAAGGTTAGACATCCAGGTAATAAGATATGCCAAAAAAACAGTTACTCAAGCAACTGGATATTATTTTGGAGCTAGTTTCCAAAATCATATCCAGTTGCTTGATCCCGATAGTAGTCCGTAGAGAGACAGCCCCCATCATTATGTTTACCTTCTTATTGCATATTGTATTGCTAACTATGTTGTATGCCAATAAAAGTGTTATGAAAAATCGCTGTGATACTTTCCAGCTTCGTTCTTTACGACCAAAATGACAGTATTATGACCAGATTACCCACTTTCATATTCTAGATCATCTTTATCTTAAAATATTCTTAGCCATCTTCGATTACGTGTATGATACAATAGTCTTTATATGGGGCCATAAATATACAGGACATAACCAGATCCACACTCACTTTGTTGGCAAGGGACTATCACGTTTCGTAAGAACAACGACATGGAGATCTTTCAAATCTTAATGACTAAATCCTCGTTGACTTGATTGTATGCTTGATGATAACCACACGCTCATTAATTTCCATCCATCCTAACCCCCCAAAAGTTTGCGTAAATCGTAAACTATTAAGAAGTTGGAAATTAAGCACCGATATGCCGTAAATTGCAAAACTGTGATCGCGAAAAACGTATATATACCAATGCCCCTTTTTCTACCGTAAAACGTGCTGATTTTGTCGTAAACGTCAAGCTCTTGCAAGCGATGTATTTCGAGCAGAACAAAAAAGAACATATTATTTGGCATTCCATGTTCCATTTGTAGTATCAGTCATTTGCAAGTCCCTCCTAATGACCAATTAGATTTTATCAGAAAGGCAATTTTTGGGTCAAACATTTTTTTCAATTTTACATGCCCAAAAGGATGTCATCCATATGTAGTCAAATCAGTTGGCCTAAATGTATTTCATAACATTCTAAACGTCGTATTCGTCGTATGGTGTTTTTAGCTTGCCCCATGTATTTGTGAAATGTAAATATAATAAATCTACCGAATTCCATAAAGAATCTAGTATCTATGTATTTATTTTCTTGCTCCTTAGCATAAAAGATGGCCGGTATAAAAATGATTTTGGTTCGTCACTCTAATCCATATTCATCGAGCGTTTTCATAGAATCTGACAGTGCATGAGAAAAAAATACGACTTTCCAGATTAAACTAGTTGTTTGAAATACATCCCAATTTCCGCTAGGTATAGTATTCTACAACCAAACTAAGCTAAACGCGTACAATAAAATGCAACAAATGCACTCAAAAAGCGAGATTCCATTTGCAAATCTGTCACCAGAATGACACATTAACACAGTATCTTGACAACATCTTCCAAAAGGTGTCTTCTAGATGTTCTACTGTAAAACTAATCACCCTGTATTGTGTGTGTGGAGAATGACGGATGCCAGCTTTAAACTAAGACGGTAACATAACATAGCATTTACGGTCGTAAAGGTAAGTACTTATTAACGTTTATGTGCTCGCTTCTTACCAAGCCTATATAAATCACGATTTTAGTAGACTTTCCACTGGAATGCCCCCAATAGACAGTTCCTTGACCCCTTCAAAACGTAGAGATGCCAAATAAAACTGTAGATAATTGACGGACATGCATCAACTCTCTGATTGGTCGATCCGCTAATTGTCACACTCTCTTTGGTTGAACTGTTGATTGTGATTGACAGTCCGGATAGGTCTATTGACTCAAAGGTATTGGCCATCACGCTTCTGGGGGCATGACCAATCAGTTACACGAGGAGGAGGTCATTCAGCTATCACAACATTCCTTGCAATGCACGTTCTACAATACATACCCAGATGACTGACTGTGAGAAACAAGGATACAGACTTGTCATGTTACAACAACAACTGTTAGGTTTTGAAAAGTACATGGTCTTTACTTGAATTGTCAAAAAGACAAAGGCCTCGCTGACTCCATATTATGGATGTCATCGTCCGTAGATCACAAAACCAATACGAGAGGGTGAACAAATACTGCTAAACTTTGTAAACTATAAGAATACAAAGCGGGTAACCCAATGTGAAAATAGAATTAGATCAATCTTGTGTACCTCGGTGTTGAAGTATAGTACAAACTCATTCATCAGGTTTTGATGCAGTACAAGTAACATTGCAAGTCCGCTGCCTTGTCCTTTTAGGGAGATTGTGAGTCAACTCTTTCGTAAGTTCCCTGGTATGTAATATTGTTAAAAAAATCAGTAGGTCCAGAAGTAGTTCACGAAACTATCTGCCTTTTTTTAAATTATCTTGGCTGCCTTTTAGAAGACTGACTTCTTACCTATCTACGCTGATCATGCAGAGGTTGATGATGGAAGCAGTACAACAGAAGACGTCCACAGAGATCCACAGGTCACAGAGAGGCTTGCCGAGGCTCCACCTGCCCTCCAGCTCGTTGGTCAGTGACAGTGGCATCACGGCCATGGCCACCAGCAAATCAGCAACGGCCTGGAAATATCAGAATACAAAATGGCAGAAGTTCAACAAAAATATGGCCTTGACATTGTGCCTGCTGCGAAGGTTTTTATTATGTCGATATTATCTATTTGTGTATTAGTTTTCTTTGTATGTCTTATATGATTTTCGTTTAGTACTAAACGTTGTCTTGATTTGCAGCGACATACACAATCATAGGACATAAAGTGGAATTGCCAAATATTAATTTGATGGAATCAGTCGCTATGAGTGGGCGAGTAAGTGGGTGAATAAGGTTAGTGAGTTAGTTGATTGATAGGTCGATTGAGTGAGTGAGTGAGTGAGTGAGTGGTTGAGTGAGTGAGTGAGTGAGTGAGTGAGTGAGTGAATGAGTGAGTGAGTGAGTGAGTGGTTGAGTGAGTGAGTGAGTGAGTGAGTGAGTGAATGAGTGAGTGAGTGAGACAGTGAGTGAGTGAGACAGTCAGTCAGTCAGTGAGTTACCGAGAGTGAGTTTCTTTTACAGACAGCAAATACATGCAGTACTTATAAAAGTAACTTATAACTTAAGTTTTCATTTATTTGTGATTAATTCGTCTGATCAGCAAATAGAACGAAATACATTCTAATGTCTTTCATTGCCAATCATTTCTCATTGTGTTTAACTGCCTATAAATGATTAGACCTTGAAGTATTCCCATTTATCTGCCACGCTGCCACGGTCAACGACATCGAATTACATAAGGAAAGCCATCCCAGCCTATATCAACTGCAACACCCATCAAAATTACGTACTCAAACTCAATAACAATTGAGTCATTTCATAATTTAGGGTTTAATATATTAGCTTATACAAATTGCTACGCTATTTAGAACTACAAATTGTAATTTATATTTTAATGTGCATAAAACATCCTATCAATCATGCCTTCCATAATCATATTAAGTATGATATTCCCTATGGCACACTTTCGTCTATTGACGAAAGACATACCTAGTCGTCTGGTAAATAAGACGTGGTTTTAAACTCGTATTTCCGCTTCTGACTATTAGGATTTGTCCAAATATACATGAAACCAATTACATAGTAATGGTATAGTGTTTAACAATTAGCGTTTGTTTCTTCTTTCGTTCATATCCTTGTAGTGTCTAGTGGCACATTGAACAGTATGTGTATGTGTTTCAGTAATATTTTCGTCGAATTCAAGTAAGAGTTGCTAGCCCATTACCCTTAAGTTAAACGTACTTGAGGCACCTTCTCGAACGCGGCACTCCATTTTACGCCCCTCCCGAAAGACGTGGGCAGCCCTAAAGAAAATCCCCTACAGGATTGAACTGGGTCTCCAAGATAACAACTTATTGAAACCAGGATCTCAAATTTGAGGCTGCTACCAGTATAAGACATCCCTTAACATTTGGCAATGAACTATAGTTTTGATTACCCTATTGTACAACATTACAGGATATGGCATTCACTGATGTGAATCAATAAATGGGAAGTATCACAAATTTCGATTAGGTATGTATCATTTGACTTTGAAAGCAATGTCGACAGGCAAATGGAATATATTCCGGAAGAATAAGAATGATGATGATTAGTATGATGATGATCATGGTGTGTGTGTGTGTGTGTGTGTGTGTGTGTGTGTGTGTATCAATCAATCAATCAATCAGTTCTAACTAAATTTGCCAAATGTAATATTTTACCTCTACTGTATTGGCAGCCCACTCATTGCAACTATAAGGTGTTGAAAAACAATGACATGAAGTATTAAAAAGTTTTATAACGTACCAAGTTATTTTACCAATCTATATGGATATCAGAAAGTAATAAGAACCAGCAAACACATGGACGACCAACTACTAACATGACCTTCAGTCAGTTCATCGGACGTCACTGGAATATTGATATTAGGCCAAGGAAATAATGCTGCGTTTCAAGCTACTATCCCTAGCAAGGCCTAGCCTTCTGGAGCCAACTGTGTGACAAAGGAATTTCAATCTGGGTGATGAAAAAAAATCGTTATCAACATTTCTCCCTCATTTAGTGTGTAATAGAATATCGTGCTTGCAAAATGTATGTCTGTAATGCAAATGACGTTGCAAACACCGGACTCTCTACTGCTAGCATGCTGTAGTAGTTGGTATACGTGTGTACAGTTAATACGAAAAGAGCACTTCATAATGCCGAAAAGCTCAGTTAATGAGCCTGCTGGCACGGATGCTATCACACATGCACATTGTGAGATTGCTATCATCGCAGAGCCATTTGCATCTTCTCTATACTACCGTACTAATGTCTGACCTACAACGGAGGCAAGGGCAGTAGTAACGGCAATGTGAAGCCTCTGTGTGGCTATAGGAAACGCCATAAAGAACAGTGTTGCAGAACGGAGCATCGATCCACTGAACTTCCAACCTGTCACACAAGCAATCGTTCCTAGTACCTATAGCTAATGGCACATAGGGCAGCAAGTTTTCTTATTGTTTCAGTAGCAGGGTAGATTTTTACAAGGACGGGTTGCCAGCCCCCCCCCCCCCCCCCCCTTTACCTGCCTGATCGAGGCAACTCATCAACCGCTGGAGCCCTAATTTTTGTCTCTTCCGAAAGACTTCCGTGCTGCCCCAACCAAGATACTAGGGACGGGTCCCGGTACAGAAAATTCACGTCCATTTACGGTCCAGGTCCAGAGGATCAGGTCCAGGTCCGGACCTGAACCTGTACCTAATTCTTTGTGAACAGGCAATACTTGTAACATTTCGCTTCATAGGAATCTGTTTGGTAGAGTATCCTATCTTCCCAGGAATTGAACTTGGGTCTACCAATTACAAACTAATCTAAACCAGGAGCTCAACTGTGAGGCTGCTACCGGTTGAGCCACAGGGACATCAATTCACATAAGTAATAGTTTGATGTAGTTCGGCATGCCATAGTTTGCTGCATGATGTATAGTTATGCACCTATGAATGCGTTTTTAGGAACAAGGCAAAGTGCTCTGCGCCCAAGCTGCACACGATGAAAAAGACGAATGGTCGACATAAAAGAAACAATTGTCTCTGCTTTGACCGGACAGATGATGGGTCCATATGCATGTCTGTCGTGTTGAAAATAATTGTGCAATGCCAAACGGAAAAGAAGTAAGTGGAAAGAGCTAGATGTCATTAGGTTCCGAATAGCCTTTGAAGAAAATTTGTGCAATGCCAAATGAATAGAAATTTGAACGAGTTTGACTTGACATGCCAACAAGTTACCCAGAAACTTTACTCATACACGTACAGATGACTGGTTTACATAATACAATAATGCACAACACATATACATGTATGTATTCATATTAGTGGACATTAGAGACTTAATCAATAATTAGCGAGAGCGTTGAACGAACATTAAGTTTTATGTGGTTTCACGAAATAGGAGTTTGTCTTGTATAGAAAATATGGAGTGTGTTTGGGTTAAATTTTGGTGCTGGCAGTGGTTGATCAGGTTCAAAAGTGTTGGCCATTATCGATACTATAGGTAATGATCCAATGAACCATTTAATTCTGACTGATTAATCCATTAGGTATTGCAGCAAAGTCTCAACAATATTTTTATTTGCCTTTAACAAACGTCAATGACTGTCGTCATGATCATCGTGTTTGAAACTTCTTAACTTCTGTTTTCATGATTTTTGTACGCGTAAGTACAAGAACACATAATAGTATTGCCATATCATTTCTCCTTATATAATTCCGATCTTGTTAATTTTTAACGTTAAAACATCAATGAAATGGGGGAAAGAGGATTTATATGTGTCAATGAACACCAGGCATTACCCAATTCACCTTTTCCGATTGCGTCATTGGCGACATTTTCAACATAGATTGATCCCGATGATAGCTTGTAGGTGGGTGTGGGTCGGCAAAACGAAGATTAGATTCGATAATGGGCCCCTGAATGCAGTGGAAAGTTTTGATATCTCGTGTTCTGGACACTCTTTGGTCGTGATTTTTCATGGGTAAATACGTGTAGCTCTCAGGGCAGAAAGTAACCGCTGTACATTTGGATATTCCCTATCGACGTCCTTAGAACTGCAGGGGCAAATTGTGTTTCAAACTTTAACTGTTACTCTGGTGAATCATACAACTACCTAAAGGTGGTATCTCACTGCACTTGGGGCACAGGTGCGGCACTGCGGGGTTGGTTCACTGCGGCGGCACTGTTGTATTATTTTCTCCAATTTTGTTTATAATTTAGATAATACGTAATACGTAAAAGTATGACAACAAAATACACAAAAGAAGAGAATTCGTTCTGAACATCTCTAAACATCGTTTGAGTCATATTTCGAACCCCGCAGTGCCGCACCGGAACCCCATGTGCAGTGAGATGCAACCTCAAAATAGTCCTTCAGTCCCCACATACATACATACTGATGAGAGACTACATGCAAACAAACCTCGCTCTATGCATGCTTCATTTGCTGCGCTTCCAGTACATGATTGATTTTTAATGCTGTACTCCGGCACCCGTTAAGCCTGAGTTATGTTTACTGTGGAGATCAAAAGATCCCTCCGCGTGTGAAGACTGCAGCTGACTTATCCAGCCTTTCGACTAAATGATTATTTCGTCCTTGCCTTTTTTTCTCTTAATGAGGTGACTGGACTATTTTTGGTCGCACACAAAAAGAAATGAACACATCAGTCGTTTGAGCCGATATCTTAGATCTTACTTTGAAATCAGTATTGAAGTCAACGCTCGCTAATTTTGGTCGCACAAAAATGACCAGACCACGCACTTGAGCCATTATTTTAGATCTTCGTTTGGAATCTCTATCCTTGTTTTCTCTTTGCGAGGTATTGAAGTCAACGCTTGCTATTTTTGGCACAAAAATGACCAGATCACACGCTTGCGCCGTTAGGTTAGATCTTAGGTTTGGATTAAGTCTTTGTTATCTGTCCGGGAGGTATTGCCTGCTATTTTTGGTCGCACAAAAATGACCAGATCACACGCTTGAGCCGTTACTTTAGATTTTAGGTTTGAATAAGTCCTTTTGAATAAGTCCTAAGTTTCTGTTCGGGAGGTATTACCTGCTATTTTTGGTCGCACAAAAAAGACCAGATCACTCACTTGAGTCGTTGTTTTAGATAAGAGTTTGAAATATATGTTTCCTATCTTTTACGAGGTTTTAAAGTTATTTTTGGTGACATCACTTGCATGACTAGCGGTTACAGAGCTTTGTTTCAAAAATATATTTTTGCTCTAACTCCATTAGGTATTGATATTACCTCTATGAAGTTTCGTTTGCACAAAAGAGATAAGAACATCATTTTCTTGAGCCATTGTTTGAAAGGTGCACTCTGTATTATATTTATAATACAGAAAGCAAATTTGCTACGTGTTGTTTTGTAGCTTCGTACAACCATTATCTACCTTCGGTCTTACATAAAGAAAAATGGCCACATTGCTGCTTGAGTCTTGTTTTGAAATCGTTCTTCTTCATGTAAGTTCGTACAACTGTTATCTAATTTTGATCACAAATTATGACCACGTACCTGTCGACATTTGCTTGCACAGTTGTTTTGAATCGTATACCTACGAAAAAATATTACGCGTAAAACTATAATTGGGGAATCCAGCGTTGTGGGTGGGGAATGAGCTGATGGAAGCGATAAACTGTGGATTACAACCAAGGCAGATGACGTCAAATGCACCCGGGGTTCCTTATCTCTCTCTCTATGTATGTCATTAGAGCGTGCTTGAAGATAGTGATTTATACTTGGGTTGTGACGTCAAATGGCCGATAGACTAACTAGCCTAGCGGAGATCGAAAGATCACGAGTTCGATCCCTGGCATTCCTAGTTAGATCTGTGTCCTTATACTCCTGTCACATTTGGCGAAAATCGATCGGACGACGATTCTGCGGCAATCACCCGAACCTCGCTTATGATAATAACTTTATTCCAGAACACTTGTACAAGGTACCTATATGTGACAGGGACGGTTTTCAGGTGAAAAATGTTTCGGTGGAGGGAGAGGGATAGGCTCCCTCTTTCCATACCGTGCCCTAGACACAGTGGATAACAACCCTCTGTCCCTATGGCCCGAACAAGGCCTATGGCACTACCTTTTACCTTCAGTTATTACATTTCAGGTACGCCTACTGTGTCCACACAACACAATACATTTTAGACACCATCCTACTATTCAAAGGTATTTGAACTCGCGTATACGTTCTGCGATGTCAATGAACTCATTGACAACATACACGCACCAACTAGCACTTGCAAAGGTTGGACATACTTTTCATCGGATGTTTCTATTGTGTAAAAGGGCAAAATGCCAAATCTAAACGCCACATCTAAATATGAACGGAACTTATCAAGCAAAGTGTGAATGACCTCCAAAAGCCATCTCCGGTAGAAAGTAGAGGGCGACCGGTGAACCACCCACCTAGTAGTAAAGGTCCGTGTGGAATATAATAACTTTCAAAGCAATAACATAAAGAACCAGAGTTATCAGCCGAGGATTGATGTCTTCAAAAATTCGTTTTCCCATGAGCTATCGTAGAGGGGAAGTCGTCTGCCACATAGCACGATAGAAGCATACTTATCAGATAGCTTTAAACAACGCTGTAACAGTCAAATATGCGAAGGCTATGTGTGATAGGTCGTTCAGTGTAATAAAATCAGCAGCTGCTGTGTCGCGTACCTGCGAAACTCGTGCGTTATGCCGAATTGCGGTTATACCAGCTGTACATATATAGATAGATACAGATACAGAATTCGAAGCCGTGTCGGCCGAAGGGATGATATACCGTCTATACATAAGATACAGGTACAGAAGCGGTTGTGTTTTTTCAAAGGACGGTCATACTGGCTATACAGATACAGAACCTGGTGTGTTACGCCGAAGAGAAGTTATACCGACTACACAGATTCAGAACCTGGCGTGTTACGCCGAAGGGAAGTTATACCGGCAATACGGATACAGATACAGAACGCCTAGAGAGAGAAGTTGGGTGCTGCTACCAGTATTTGATACAAACACTAACTCACACACAAACATGTTCCTGTATATACAACAGACGATTTGTAAACTTTTAACGGAGGCTAGTTGATCAAAGGGTGTGATCTATAGCCTATTTATTTCAAATTGCCATTGTAATGACTTGCAGTTTCTCGCTTCTCATTCTCCTATTAAAAACTGCAATTTTCTCAAAGAAAGGATAGGAGGAACTCTGTTCATCCGTGAAATGGTTTGTCAAAATTAATGTGGTAAATCATAAATGTGATCTTAAAGGGCTTCGTTAGAGTTTGGTGAAATAATTGGTAAGTTCAAGAGGACCGTCTCTCTATCTCTCTCTTTCCCTCTCTTTCTCTCACACACACAATTTCACAAACATATACACACACTTTTCTTTGTAACTCAACAACACGCACGCACACACACACACACACACACACACACACACACACACACACACACCACAAAGCGTTCTTCTCACTACATTTCTCTTTCACACATACACACACACACACACAAACACACGAACACACACACACACACACAAACAAATACACAAATACACACACACAAAACGAACTATACCTTCCACATTCTAAATTGACATAGACAGATGAATCTTGAAATCTTGGTTAAAGACGCAATTTTGTGCACAGTGATCGAGAAAATAACTTTGAGTGTTTTCCTGTTCTTTTTACTACCACATTTCACGCACGGTTTCTTACTCACTTTACTCACTGTCAATGCTGCAACATTTATCCATCAAAAACATTAATTTCCTTATCTATAGTCAACCAACAAACGTATATACAATTCCCAGACGTATGAATTCTATAATAACAGGAAACGCAATGCTCCCCACGCTTGAATGACGAATTGTTGTGTCACCATTTTGGTACCACGCCAGACGATACCATGTACTTTGAAGTCTCGTGGTGGTATTTCTTAATAGACCTTTTAGTACGCCACAAATCATGCCACTTTTTGTTTTTGTTGACAAGTCGACCCCACACACAACGGGAGCTACGAGAAAGTGTAGGGTCAATAAGCGCCACAATCTTTTACAGCGCCATGGCATAATTAGACAGTGTTAATAATTTAACCATTGTGTTTCAAAAGGTAGATTGAGAAAGGTACTAGAGATGTAAAACGTTGTATTTAATTTATTCATGCTTTTTACTTGGTCTAGCGTATTCGTACATCTAATGAGAAATCTTATCTTTGATGCATGTATACGCTTCGGATTAGATTAGTTGAACGCCTCAGAGACCTATTCAGAGTCTACTAAGGGAACATGATTTGATAATGTTATCTGTATGAAGATCTCCCTAATCTAATGACATACCAAACAGCGATGTCAATATGTTTTGGCGTAGCTTTGTAACAACATCAAGACTGCTTTGTGTGCTTTATTTTTCGCAAACGCTTCCAGAATATTTAATAAAAGAAGAAGGGCTAACTAGCAGTTGTATACGATTTGTACTAAAGTGGAATTAGGTAGAGATTGTTGGTTCAAGTGTCCTTGACTTTTCGGTGAGTGTTAGTACCTAATTTATGACAGGCGCAGTAAAAACAAACGCCCTTTATATACCGACACCACATACAGACTTTTGCTATAACTGTAGGTGGCAAAATACCAACAGCAGCGCTTCTTATAACAACGGCGGCATTTTTCGTCCTAACAAAAAGAACGCGATTGATGTAGAAACAATAAAGAAGCAAATAGTCGAGTTCCCTTTCAAAACCTACTCCCCTTTCTTTTCTGGGAAAATATATTAGCGCAATTTAACTAGTCGAAGAGATAGAGTTACAAAAGATTCTGGTGAGGATTATGTCGATCGTCTTCATGATGTTAAAATAAAGACTAATTCCTGACTTAGTAAACCTATGTTGACATTCGTCTTTTTTTCTTACCCTGTGTCGCGCTAACTTTAGGTGCGGCAGATTTTTGCTCCATAGGGTAGTGTGCTCTAGGGCTAGGGCTAGGGCTAGGGCTAGGGCTAGGGCTAGGGCTAGGGCTAGGGCTAGGGCTAGGGCTAGGGCTAGGGCTAGGGCTAGGGCTAGGGCTAGGGCTAGGGCTAGGGCTAGGGCTAGGGCTAGGGTCAACATCGCGACCCGTCAGCCAAAAGTCCACCAAGATCTCTGCTTGAAAATTATCAAGGCACACAAACATTCAAAAGGCAGTTTCCGGGCAAATATTTTACAGGGGCAAAATATTTTGCTACACAACGGGGCCAACAATTCGGCACGTTCACAAGTAGACTGATTTACGACTGGGATCAGTTGGTGCACCGCTGTACTTTACTGTACTGTACACCAATAAATAACAAAGGGGGAAGAAGACGTAGACAAACTTACCTGAGAAACAATGAGGTAGTTCGCTGGTCTTCGTAACTTTCTTGCCAAAATGACGGACAGACACACCAAAGTGTTCCCTACTATTGTCACGACCATCATCGTGCAAAGCACCAGCGAGATCATCGTGACTCCGACTACGGTCCTCCCTTCCTCTTCGCCCGTGCGATTCTGCTGCATGGTCACGTTGTAAAACGTCGGTTGAACCACGACGTTTGCAGCCACTTCTTGCAAACTCTCGGACATCTTCGTGGTCCAGTTCATGTATAGGGCTTCGGCCATCGCCTTCGCTTTTTTACCGTGCCGCTTTCGAGGCCTGAACACCGTAGCTCCGCGAACTCACAAGCACAAGCCTCTCAACACATGGCAACTGCCTGCGTACCAGTGGATAGCCGAGATATCGTGCGTGGCGCTTTTATTAAGAGGGTTCGTTTCTATGGGGACGTCGGGTTGGTTTATTGCCCCTGGCTTGCCTTGCGCAGGTGGCTCTCTCACTCTCTGACACGTGTTACGGGATACCCAATGAAAGGCGTGTATACGTAAATAAGGTTTGCGATATGCTGATCAAAACTACCGTAAAAGTTATTATTCGCCAAGAGGGTTATGTTTTGGAAGCGTTTGCCTATATGTCTGTGTGTGTGTGTGTGTGTGTGTGTGTGTGTGTGTGTGTGTGTATGTGTATGTGTGTGTGTGGTGTGGTGTGTTGGTGTGTGTGTGTTGGTGTGCTTGTCTGTGTGTGTGTGTGTGTGAGTGTGTGTGTTTGTATGTGTATGTGTGTGTGGTGTGGTGTAGTGTGTTGGTGTGTGTGTGTTTGTGTGCTTGTCTCTGTGTGTGTGTGTGTGTGTGTGTGTGTGAGTGTGTGTGTGTGTGTGTTGGTGTGCTTGTCTGTGTGTGTGTGTGTGTGTGAGTGTGTGTGTCTGTGTGTCTGTGTGTGTGTGTGTGTGAGTGTGTGTGTGTGTTTGTGTGCTTGTTCTTTGGGTGGTATTCTAATTCATTTTGATTCAAGCTTTAGACACGTTAACTGGTATTTCTGTAGGTCTTCGTCAGACCTCGAAATTTTAGATGTTCGGCCCACAATTTAAACGTTAGATAAAGCGTAAAAGGTAAATGCAAAATACAAAAAGTCAAAAATACCAAAATCGTAAACTTGAACCCTGAGTATGATTTCACCGGATAGCCCAAATCCACGACATTATTGGCATGGTTTATCCATGCATATGTATACAGACATAGATACTAAAGCAACATTGCGGCCTGTTATGCCTTGCTGTAAAACTGTCTGAATTAAGGCAGTTTTAGTCCTAAAATTACAATCTCAACATATACAACATAACATACTGGACAGTGATCGATGGGTACACGGCTAAACCAAAACCTTACCGTTCAGTAATAATGTGTTTGAAAAAAGACTATAAAACAATATTTAAGACTGTGGACAATCAGATCTGGCAAAGGATATGCTAAGCTCTCGTTCTTAAATTCATTTAGAAAAAGTTCGGTGAATTAACTCAATGTAACATCAATATTTCTCGATATACGCGCGCAAGCTTCAGATGTTCAAGAAATTCCGAGAAGGCCTTGTTACCACCGTTAAAATCTTAATGAGTACCCAGCTGAATTCTAAGAACTGTTAAGCAGTACAATAAAACATCTGTGAGAAGATAAAGAATGTTTCTGTCATTTTATTACAATTTATTGCATTATCCCCTAGATTTGATCTGATTCCCATCTCCGTGTAATAAGATTGCGATAATAGCATTTTAGCGTTATTTTTTTTAGCTAAATGTATTATGTCCTTTCTTTTTTGTTAAATTGATCATACCATACGCTAGCCTGATTAACACTCGCTTATTGCATCCCTTCCAAAATCGGACCGGTACGTTATAGTCCCGGACAGCAGAGTTTGTCACACAGACTAAGGCCACAACAAGTAAATTTTATGGACTACATCCTATACAGAGAGCGAAAATAATGATGGGTAACAAGTCGCCAAATTTTCAAAGTAGACACAATAAACGTTGTAACAAGAGTTTAAGTGACAAAATATGGCACCGCAGCTAACAAGTCACTTATTCTTGTACTCAAGAAGTGCACTGGTGTAGTAAAAGCGATACTAGTGTGGTACACTGGTATCACTTGCCAAGTTGGCAACTACATTCATGGCTTTCATATTGGTGGCACTTTAACAACTATCGAACAAGTTTCACTTCTGCAACTATAGTCATGGCTACCTCCCTAGTGTCACTTCTACAAGTATTATTAAGCTTATTAGGATTATTAAGCTACAACACGACATGTTTACTTATTTTGTCCATCCGACCATCCCCGAAGAGGAATTATTTTCTGAAATCAGGCAAAATTAATGCGCGCGCTGATGTCATCCATAAAATTTACTTGCTGTGGCCTAACCAGACGCCACCCATTCCACGTCTATTTCTTTACGAGAGATATCGATCTCATGTTGGCCGGCAGTATACTTTAGTACACTGTGTGAGAGAAATAGATAGCCTGCCCTTAACTCTACACCATGCGGCCTCGCAGTTAAGCCCCAGGATTAAGCAGGTATATTACTTTCAACGGGCGTAGCTAATTGGGGTATAACCTCCGTGAGGAAAATTCTCCTACTACGGGGGTACTGTTTTTGTCGGGACTTGTGTGTGTTTGTGCACATGTAACTCGAGTTCCTTTCGATAGATTTGTATGAATTTTGGCATAGAGGTAGTTATTGAGATTCCAATGATGCATGGCGATTTCAAAGTCTATAGATGTATTTCTTGCGAGGTTATGAAGAATTACAGTTCGGCAGCCCCGTCTTGAAGGGAGCGTGGTGTAGAGGACACTGCAAACACCATCATAAGTTCAGAGTGGTTTGTGTCCTACGACCTGTTGTGAACTGTTGTTGAGGTATATAAAGATTTTTTTAGTGACGTATATTTGATATAACTCTCGAAACTACGGATAGATGGTTGTGAAATTTGGCTACGTCTCGAAGTATCAAAGAAAAATTACATTTCATCCACATGTCGGTATTTCTTGGTACTGCAGTGGAACTTTCTGGTGAGGGGGGTTCTTACTTTAGGCCGACTTGGGCACGTAATTCTGATTCGACG
>NC_049982.1:25233664-25242877 GCF_000003815.2 Branchiostoma floridae
GGCCGTATGTCAGTGATAATCTCTGCATTGACCATTGTAAATGGATCACAGTATTTCGAAATTCATAAACGTGCATTGACATCAGACATAATAGGGTACAAGTCAGAAAACGCGTTGGGTTTTCCAAGAAAATGGCCTAGCCTTACGATAAGTTTTTACGACTTACTTACAAGTTACAGCCTACACATGTTAGGGGTCATCCTTGTATTGTAAATGTAGGATAGCATTAAAAAGCGTACGGATGTCCCTGTAGCTCAACTGCACAATTGACCTCATGGTTCAAATTAGTTGGTTACTGGGAGACCCTGGATAGGGTATCTTGGTTGCGGCTGCGCCCGTCTTTCGGAAGGGACGTAAAAACGTGCCGTATGGTAGGGAAGGTGCCTGGAGCACGTGAAAAGGGAATGGCTAGCAACCCCTTCCTGTAAGAATATATCCTACTGTAGAAATAGCAAGAAAACTAGCTGCATTATACCAAAAAGCTTCAAGCAGCTGGATATGATTTTGTAAACGGTCAGAGGTTTCACATAGCATCCGCTATCTTTCACTTGTGACACTGAAGTGATCTGGAAGAAACTGGTCTTTTATACCCTTTAAATGAAGACAATTTTAGATGTCCAATAAGGAACACTGTAAGACGTTCGTCTGACCGTTTACAAAAGCATGTCCAGTTGCTTGAGTAGCTGCTTTTTGGCATATCTTATTACCTGGATGTCTAATCTTCATCGACGCATGCTGCCTTATATATATCACTGGTCGTTACTACACTCTGAACGAACGAATTTGAACGATTTTTGGCCACTGAAAAATTTTGCATATCTCACAGACGTCTACGTATACGTACTACCAAGGAGCTCTTATCCTGATAAAAGCTCCTTGGTACTACCTGTGATATTTAGGCACACGTGAAAACCCGGACGGACATTTTCGGGGTCGTCAATCTAAACCTTCTAGTCGTGCGCTCGGAGGTGGAAACATATCAGAATGACCCATCTCAACACACAGACATCTTTTCGCCCACAAGCATGATTTCCGCGTGGACTACGACGATAACGTAGCGTGGCAGACTAAGACGAGATCAAAGTAAACGTTGAAGACAACTCCAAGGAACCATCGCTCGTGGTGGAGCTTCTCTTGAGCTAAGTGAGAAGTGTGCAAGATTCCTTTCGACGGAATTTGTTATAAGACGTAAAGTAGAGAATAAAGAAAATCAGGGTGAATGTTGACTGGACTTTAAACAACAACGAAAGACACGTCCTTTTTGAAAATATACAACATATGTTCCCTAATTTCCAATACTTGAATACCACGGAAAAATTCATATTTCTCATGTAATTAGATAAACCATATATTATTGATTCCATCTGTCCTTATGTTTATAACTGTTTAAGAAGCGAGAAGAAGTTGAACTTGTACATACTAGAATGCATATGATAAGATACCTTTTTTATGTCAAACGTGTACCTTATTACTAGCGCAACGACCTGTACTTAGCTTGTTTGAGCACAAATGTACAATGAAGGTCATTCATTCAAAAATTTAGTTTAATTCATAACTGGAACTATGCGGCTCCAGATGTCTTACTGTGGGATGACTGCGGCCGGTGCGATAGATGTCGATTTGCTGAGGAATGAGTCCACTCTACTACATAAGTACTGCACTCTCTCGTATTAAATAGATTAGCCATATGGGACTGTAGTTATGCACTGGTAGATGCCATGCTTTATACATTGTACAATTGTTTTGTACAAACGGTAATAACATATGATGAGGAAGCCTAGCAAGAAATGGTAACGCTAGTTCACTTTTATCCACGGCATCCCCTGGTCTTCAAAAGAGAATGTCAAGCCTACAGACATCAAAGTGTAATATTTTGAAAGTATTGCAATTTGAAACTACCGTCCGTCGACTTCTTATCCCTGAATACCCTGTTTGTGAAAATAACGGACATAGGTTACCCAGCGGTGTAAGGGGAACTTTCGTTACCTATCTAATCATGTAGCGTTAACCGTTAACTGAACATTGAGTAGTCATTGAACAGCCGACCGAAACTACCATTAGTAGTTCAAAATGTCTTCAATTAACAAAGTAGTGTAACTTGTAGGTATTGTCTTTCACATGTCATGTACTCTTACATAATGTTGGATATGGTATTCAAGTTTTACAAAGTCATAAGTCATATCCCAATCATGTTCGCTCAGCGAGCTTCATTCAATAGAAAGCGTGCAGAACTAATCATGTACATGTGCATTGTACAGACGTCAACTGCACACGCATTTGTTAACCCTTTTTAACGGCTCCCAGCACGAATGTCAAAGGCATTATCTCCAGCGTGGGTAGCTTCACACATCATTCACAGGCGGTCTCCATGGTGATAACGGTTGTATCTCCCAAACACAAGACGGCTATCAAACAAGTCAGGAAGACTCAAACAGTTGGATACAGGCCTATCTCTCAGAACCATATGGCTGTTAAGACTATCGTGGGTGGGGAAACGCGTTAAGCGTTGTCATGCTGACAACCAAAGCTGTTAAGATTGTCACGCGACAAGCGCCGCTGGAGTAGCTTAGAATAACCAAAGAAAATGTGTGTAATGATCTATTCTGCTTTGGGCTGTGGATATAGACAGAAGCATCTAGAATCTGTAGCTTCATACTTGAGACTTTAGGGGTAAGGAGATCATATTGCAGGTCGTGACTGTTAAATTGCCCTCGTGTCCNACCACCTCCTGTATATGTCATTTTCTATGCCAAAAAGGACATGCTTTAAGGCTATAGATAGATGTTTGTGCTCGAGGAAAGTGCATGTTAACACATATTTTGGGCCCTCCTATCAGTCTCCATTTGGAACATGTTTGGGCGCTCGCCGGGCATGTTTGTTGGAGACTTATGCGGTAAATTAACTGTGAACGAGAAGAAGATGTATACAATTGCGCCCACTAGCAGCTTTCCTATAGAAAAACATACTTAAGTGACGTAAAATGGGGGTTCTGTATTCGAGGCCACGAAGCGTCTCATGATCTTAGCTTCCCGCTCATGCAGGACAGCGCTGTAATTCAACCGCACCTCGCCAGGGGGATGTCTCTTCGTTTAAATCGAAGGCAGGCAAGGGCTGAACTTGGTATCGTTGGAAAAGTCTCTTCGATGTTAATAATTCAAGACTAACCTCAACTAACGTATAACCGTTAACTACCCTAAGGCTAGAATATAGCCGTACCTCTTACAAGGGCAATGACCCTAATTGACGCCTGTGCAGAAGGTCCCTGGTGCGTCAGTATTGATCTTTAAAACTAACAAAAGATGTGTTTTTCTTCGGAAATATCTCGAGAACAAAACATCCGATTAAAAAGCGGTTTTCATCTTTCAACTCAACACTAAGGGACCTCTCTAATGATATGAAGTTTGCTGGGCCGGAACTTGAACCCTAAGCTTGAACTGCAGAATAAAGATATCACCACACTCTACCCTAGCCTACGGTTACGTGTAGCGTTAACTAGGCCAAGATACAGGGTAAATGATTAGGAATATCTCGAGAACAAAACAGCCGATTAAAAAGCGGTTTTCATCTTTCAACTCGGCACCAAGAGACCTTTTTAATGATATGACGTTTGCTGGGCCGGAACTTGAAACCTAAGCTTGAACTGCAGAATAAAGATATCACCACACCCTACCCCTAGCCTACGGATACGTGTAGCGGTTAGGCCAAGAGCCAAACGATCAGGAATATCTCGCGAACAAAACATCCGATTAAAAAGCGCTTTTTTTTCTTTCAACTGGGCACCAAGAGACCTTTCTAATGATATAAAGTTTGCTTGGCCGGAACTTGAACCCTTAGCTTGAACTGCAGAATAAAGATATCACCACACCTTACCCCTGGATTTCGGTTAAGTAACAAATTCGACGTTTTCTACAATGTTCTCGTCGGAAGTTTGTACGAGCATCTTATAAAAATTATACATATAATCTAATTTCATCCTTGACCCTTCCCTCAATATCATAACTCAGGCCGCAAGGGTTTGTTATATGATTGTCACTTTCAAAACACACAAAACATTCAGTGTAGAGAGCCTCATGGATAATTAAAGGTCAAATGTTGATAGACCCACCCGACTGTGGGGTCTTAAACTTAAAGTTGTTTGTCAACCTAGAACGATACCACGTCGACAGCAGACTTGCACTGTTAGGGTTGGAGCACTGACTGCACTAAACCGCGCCCTTCCGTCTGACAAAATGTTACCTTCTAAGCATTCTGCATCCAAATATGGGTGGTTCATGACAGTTGTTGCCATGGCTGCCTGTGTTCTGAGCATTGTTACCATGGTAACGCAGATGGTGGTTGTTCTGGAGGTGAGAAACTTGAGATCAGAACTCCGGGAAACAAAGCTGCGTCACAAGGAAGCAGTTCTGGACGGCGGAGATCTTGCAGAGCTTCAAGACGCCAAGGTGAGCCCGTGAGTCCGTAAAATTAGAAATGGCATTCGCAGATCTTAACACCAGCTGTAATACTTTATTGCACTTATATCGAAATGTGTAAAGGTCTTAAGGAAGAATTTCCTCAAAGTTTCAACAGTCTGAAGTTCGTTTTGGGGCGTGTCAGATTAAACATCTGAAGCAACGGAAATGCCATTTTTATAAATTTATTTACGTAATTATTTGTACCGATACAACGGTGATAAAAGTTTTTCGAGGAACATAAATTTTAGACACTGTTATACAAATCCTATTGCTGCCAGGGCCTGACTGGGCCCCTTCCCCTAGGAGTTTGACTCCAGTTGAAGGGTTACTAGAAGCGCGTGTAGTACTACGTAATTTAGTGAGAAGACCGTTTTCTTGCCTAACAACGATACCATGCCTTATTTACATTCTATAGGATCCTTGTTAATTTCCCATGAAACTTGAGAGTGAAGTTCGAAAATCCACTAAGCCAAAACTTTTATATAGTCATAGTGGACACTTGGTTCAATGGTGATGTCTGCAATTTTCTCTTCGAGTTGAACTGAGGACATTCTAAGATTCTTTTTAAGATGCGTACAGTTCCACGAAAACAGTCTGTTTGGCCGGCGCGGCCCAAGTACCAACAAAGGCGTATATGTTGACACTTTCGTCAAACGATAATGACTTCCTGCTCGTCTGGTTTCAGCGCCCGGAGGGAGCAGGCTCTCAAGGCGACATCGAGGCAGAGCGCCCTGGGAAGGAGAGCTTGACTGGGAAAGAGAACTACCACCGGTCAAAGAGGTCCGCCAATAGCATCACCATGCCCTTTGGAAGTGAGTTTGTTTCTTGTCCTGTCCCATTCTTCAACACCAATCAGGGCAAATCGTGATCCTCGGGTAGTTATGTTGTTTAGGCTAGAAAATGAGGAGTGTTTCAAGGGCATAGGGACTCAGACAACGCTTTACGATGAATTCAGAAAAAAAACGCTTTACGGCTTACGCCAGCATGGAAGGTTATGACGCTAAATTTGGTCCCCTTGCTACGAATCACGTGTATATAAGACGGCTACCCCTACCGATATCAAGCTAACTACACTTTACAACAGAAGGGGGGTATAGGCCTTACAACATAACAACATATTAACAAATTAATAGGAATACCAGACAGGCAACTTTCACATTTGCGAGCAAATGCATCATATTTCAAACATCTCCTGTGCAAGAATGGACTCTTCGTAAAGTAGTTCCTGTTAAAATGGACCAGTTTGATAACATTTCTGCTGCAAAAATGGATTTCGCATATGCATAAACACCCTGGTCAAAGATTGGATTTTGAAAAAATCCCAATACGAGGATGGAACCTTTCAGTGGTGCCAACATGTTACATGAAGTCTAAAAACTGTTCCGGTCAAAATAATTAAATTTTGAATCACCGTCCCAGTCTAAAATTGAATTCTAAATAAAACTCCCTCCATGCAAAAGTGAACTCTCCCAGTGACACCCTTGTGTAAAGTGGAGCAGTCCAAAAACGTGTCCTCTAGCAAAATTAAGGAATTTTAAAACATGGCCCCTACAAGAATGGACTTTACCAGCGCACCCCATGTAAAATAGTTGAATAGATCAGTCCCAAAACACTTCTACTCAAAACAATTGGGCTTTTGTACAATCAATCTAGTCCAAAATTGAATTTGAAAACCGTCCTCCCACGCACGAATCAACTCTTCCAGATTGCATCCCTGTAATATGTTTCAGATCATTTGATTCAATCAGGCTAACTCAATGATCAGGTCATCCTCATTCCTTGAGTATAAGAATAGATAAGAATGTGAAAACATGAATAGAGTGATTTAGACTTTAGAAAGGAAAATCTAACTTCCATATGACTATCCAAGGAGGTTTACAACCATCGGAAAGTCATTTAAGACATATTTGACAATGTGTATAAAATCATCTTGTATTCTCAGGCTGCCTTCAAGGACCACCTGGGGTTCCGGGGAGGGACGGTCTACCTGGTGCAGCTGGTTCACCGGGGAGAGACGGTACCGGTCTGCCAGGCGCTGCCGGTACACCGGGGCAAGACGGTCCGCCAGGTGCAGCCGGTTCACCGGGCAGAGACGGTCAGCCAGGCGCAACTGGTTCACCGGGAAGAGATGGACGCGATGGACAACCAGGCACTGCCCCTCCTAGGAGCCTAGTCTGTCCCAGCGGTTACGTTAGGTTCCAGGACAGATGCTTCAAATTCTTTACCTACAAGAAGAACTACGCCGGTGCCAGGGCCGCCTGTCGGGCTGTCGGTGCGAGTCTGGCCATGCCGAAGGACCAGGCAACCAACAACTTCCTGTTCAACCAACTGACCACGTACCCCTCTGGCTCCTCCTACACCTGGTTCGGCCTGACAGACCTGGCCCAGGAGGGAACCTTTGTGTGGGAGGACGGGACGCCGCTCACCGGCTGGAGCAACTGGAATACAGGGCAACCTGACGACCATCAATCTGATGAGGACTGTGCTCATTGGTACATTCCGAATGGCTACAAGTGGAACGATCGGTCGTGCTCTATAAGTCAGTATTTTGTGTGTGAAGTCGATGCAACCGTTCCCTAGCCCCACAGAAGTCAAGTACAAGTCATGACCTATGATGGTAAAGAGATGGGAGTTTGTCATGTGGAGTCAGAAAGGAATGTAAACTTTGCAATTTTTATAGATGTTTAAGTCTATAGTATGATTAGAAATAAAACCCTGTGTGTCTACTACTAGTAATACTAGTGAGCGTCTCTGCCTCCTTGATAGGGTTAGAAAGGAATGTACAGTTGTAGTACAGTGCATATTCACTGCTCTTGACCTACAGCGAGTACAGATAGAGATTAAAGTTTGTCAGGTGGGTATGATTTAGATACAAACTAAGTACACGGGTGGTAATACCCTTGAATCATTCAAACTGTTGTTATTCTACTTTTGTACCAAGCTATCCAAGTGTATTTCAGTTTAGTTATATTGTCAGGTATAATCTTAACAGGTGGGGTCAGACGAGGATGTAAACGTGATATTTGCACTTTTGATTGATATGTAAATCGATCATGTGACTAGAAATAAAGCCATGTTAACCAGTGATAGTCTCTTCTTGTGCATTATTGCAATATTGTTCATTCTGCCTCACTTAGCGGAAACCGCTAAGCGAACCCTTCGGTAACCACAAAGTGACCCCATACGGTGGAACTCTCAGAATCTTCAACAAAATGTGCGTTACTTTTGTCATTTGAATTTCATAGTAAAACCCGTAAGGAGTAGGCAGAAAGCAATTGGAGTACTGAAAATTACTTCCTTACTTTTCTACAAGGCTCGAAAGCGAACGAAGTTTCCCCTTGGCGAAACCGCTAAGCGAACCCTTCGGTAACCACAAAGTGACCCCATACGGTGGAAATCTCAGAATCTTCAACAAAATGTGCGTTACGTTTGTCATTTGAATTTCATAGTAAAACCCGTAAGGAGTAGGCAGAAAGCAATTGGAGTACTGAAAATTACTTCCTTACTTTTCTACAAGGCTCGAAAGCGAACGAAGTTTCCCCTTGGCGAAACCGCTAAGCGAACCCTTTGGTAACCACAAAGTGACCCCATACGGTGGAACTCTCAGAATCTTCAACAAAATGTGCGTTACGTTTGTCATTTGAATTTCATAGTAAAACCCGTAAGGAGTAGGCAGAAAGCAATTGGAGTACTCAAAATTACTTCCTTACTTTTCTACAAGGCTCGAAAGCGAACGAAGTTTCCCCTTGGCGAAACCGCTAAGCGAACCCTTTGGTAACCACAAAGTGACCCCATACGGTGGAACTCTCAGAATCTTCAACAAAATGTGCGTTACGTTTGTCATTTGAATTTCATAGTAAAACCCGTAAGGAGTAGGCAGAAAGCAATTGGAGTACTGAAAATTACTTCCTTACTTTTCTACAAGGCTCGAAAGCGAACGAAGTTTCCCCTTGGCGAAACCGCTAAGCGAACCCTTTGGTAACCACAAAGTGACCCCATACGATGGAACTCTCAGAATCTTCAACAAAATGTGCGTTACTTTTGTCATTTGAATTTCATAGTAAAACCCGTTAGGAATAGGCAGAAAGCAATTGGAGTACTCAAAATTACTTCCTTACTTTTCTACAAGGCTCGAAAGCGAACGAAGTTTCCCCTTGGCGAAACCGCTAAGCGAACCCTTCGGTAACCACAAAGTGACCCCATTCAATGGAACTTCAAGAATCTTCAACAAAATGTGCGTTAATTTTGTCACTTCAATTTCATAGTAAAACCCGTAAGGAGTAAGCAGAAAGCAATTGGAGTACTCAAATTACATCCTTACTTTTTTACAAGGCTCGAAAGCGAACGAAGGTTCCACTTAGCGAAACCGCCAAGCGAACCCTTCGGTAACCACAAAGTGACCCCATACGGTGGAATTTCCAGAATCTTCAACAAAATGTGCGTTACTTTTGTCACTTTAATTTGATAGTAAAACCCGTAGGGAGTAGGCAGAAAGCAATTGCAGTACTAAAAATTACTTCCTTACTTTTCTACATGGCTCGAAAGCGAACGAAGTTTACCCTTGGCGAAACCGCTAGAACCGCTAAGTGAAATCTTCGGTAATCGCAAAATGACCCCATTCATGGAACTTCCAGAATCTTCAACAAAATGTGCGTAATTTTTGTCATTTGAATTTCATAGTAAAACCCATAAGGAGTAGGCAGAAAGCAATTGGAGTACTCAAAATTACTTCCTTACTTTTCTACAAGGCTCGAAAGCG
>NC_049982.1:25242977-25246188 GCF_000003815.2 Branchiostoma floridae
TGTGCGTTACTTTTGTCACTTCAATTTCATAGTAAAACCCGTAAGGAGTAGGCAGAAAGCAATTGGAGTACTCAAAATTTCTTCCTTACTTTTCTACAAGGCTCGAAAGCGAACGAAGTTTCCCCTTGGCGAAACCGCTAAGCGAACCCTTCGGTAACCACAAAGTGACCCCATACGGTGGAACTCTGAGAATCTTCAACAAAATGTGCGTTACTTTTGTCACTTCAATTTCATAGTAAAACCCGTAGGAAGTAGGCAGAAAGCAATTGGAGTACTGAAAATTACTTCCTTACTTTTCTACAAGGCTCGAAAGCGAACGAAGTTTCCCCTTGGCGAAACCGCTAAGCGAACCCTTCGGTAACCACAAAGTGACCCCATACGGTGGAACTCTCAGAATCTTCAACAAAATGTGCGTTACTTTTGTCATTTGAATTTCATAGTAAAACCCGTAAGGATTAGGCAGAAAGCAATTGGAGTACTCAAAATTACTTCCTTACTTTTCCACAAGGCTCGAAAGCGAACGAAGTTTCCCCTTGGCGAAACCGCTAAGCAAACCCTTCGGTAACCACAAAGTGACCCCATACGGTGGAACTCTCAGAATCTTCAACAAAATGTGCGTTACTTTTGTCACTTCAATTTCATAGTAAAACCCGTAAGGAGTAGGCAGAAAGCAATTGGAGTACTGAAAATTACTTCCTTACTTTTCTACAAGGATCGAAAGCGAACGAAGTTTCCCCTTGGCGAAACCGCTAAGCGAACCCTTCGGTAACCGCAAAGTGACCCCATTCAATTGAACTTCCAGAATCTTCAACGAAATGTGCGTTACTTTTGTCACTTCAATTTCATAGTAAAACCCGTAAGGAATAAGCAGAAAGCAATTGGAGTACTCAAAATTACTTCCTTACTTTTCTACAAGGCTCGAAAGCGAACGAAGTTTCCCCTTGGCGAAACCGCTAAGCGAACCCTTTGGTAACCGCAAAGTGACCCCATTCAATGGAACTTCAAGAATCTTCAACAAAATGTGCGTTAATTTTGTCACTTCAATTTCATAGTAAAACCCGTAAGGAGTAAGCAGAAAGCAATTGGAGTACTCAAATTACATCCTTACTTTTTTACAAGGCTCGAAAGCGAACGAAGGTTCCACTTAGCGAAACCGCCAAGCGAACCCTTCGGTAACCACAAAGTGACCCCATACGGTGGAATTTCCAGAATCTTCAACAAAATGTGCGTTACTTTTGTCACTTTAATTTGATAGTAAAACCCGTAGGGAGTAGGCAGAAAGCAATTGCAGTACTAAAAATTACTTCCTTACTTTTCTACATGGCTCGAAAGCGAACGAAGTTTACCCTTGGCGAAACCGCTAGAACCGCTAAGTGAAATCTTCGGTAATCGCAAAATGACCCCATTCATGGAACTTCCAGAATCTTCAACAAAATGTGCGTAATTTTTGTCATTTGAATTTCATAGTAAAACCCATAAGGAGTAGGCAGAAAGCAATTGGAGTACTCAAAATTACTTCCTTACTTTTCTACAAGGCTCGAAAGCGAACGAAGTTTCCCCTTGGCGAAACCGCTAAGCGAACCCTTCGGTAACCACAAAGTGACCCCATACGGTGGAACTCTCAGAATCTTCAACAAAATGTGCGTTACTTTTGTCACTTCAATTTCATAGTAAAACCCGTAAGGAGTAGGCAGAAAGCAATTGGAGTACTGAAAATTACTTCCTTACTTTTCTACAAGGATCGAAAGCGAACGAAGTTTCCCCTTGGCGAAACCGCTAAGCGAACCCTTCGGTAACCGCAAAGTGACCCCATTCAATTGAACTTCCAGAATCTTCAACGAAATGTGCGTTACTTTTGTCACTTCAATTTCATAGTAAAACCCGTAAGGAATAAGCAGAAAGCAATTGGAGTACTCAAAATTACTTCCTTACTTTTCTACAAGGCTCGAAAGCGAACGAAGTTTCCCCTTGGCGAAACCGCTAAGCGAACCCTTTGGTAACCGCAAAGTGACCCCATTCAATGGAACTTCAAGAATCTTCAACAAAATGTGCGTTAATTTTGTCACTTCAATTTCATAGTAAAACCCGTAAGGAGTAGGGAGAAAGCAATTGGAGTACTCAAAATTACTTCCTTACTTTTCTACAAGGTTCGAAAGCGAACGAAGTTTCCCCTTGGCGAAACCGCTAAGCGAACCCTTCGGTAACCACAAAGTGACCCCATACGATGAAACTTCCAGAATCTTCAACAAAATGTGCGTTACTTTTGTCACTTCAATTTCATAGTAAAACCCGTAAGGAGTAGGCAGAAAGCAATTGGAGTACTCAAAATTACTTCCTTACTTTTCTACAAGGCTCGGAAGCGAACGAAGTTTCCCCTTGGCGAAACCGCTAAGCGAACCCTTCGGTAACCACAAAGTGACCCCATACGATGGAACTTCCAGAATCGTCAACAAAATGTGCGTTACTTTTGTCACTTCAATTTCATAGTAAAGCCCGTAAGAAGTAAGCAGAAAGCAATTGGAGTACAGAAAATTACTTCCTTACTTTTCTACAAGGTTCGAAAGCGAACGAAGTTTCCCCTTGGCGAAACCGCTAAGCGAACCCTTCGGAAACCACAAAGTGACCCCATTCAATGGAACTTCCAGAATCTTCAACGAAATGTGCGTTACTTTTGTCACTTCAATTTCATAGTAAAGCCCGTAAGGAGTAAGCAGAAAGCAATTGGAGTACTCAAAATTACATCCTTACTTTTCTACAAGACTCGAAAGCGAACGAAGTTTCCCCTTGGCGAAACCGCTAAGCGAACCCTTCGGTAACCACAAAGTGACCCCATACGGTGGAACTTCCAGAATCTTCAACAAAATGTGCGTTACTTTTGTCACTTCAATTTCATAGTAAAACCCGTAAGGTGTAGGCAGAAAGCAATTGGAGTACTCAAAATAACTTCCTTACTTTTCTATCAGGCTTGAAAGCGAACGAAGTTTCCCCTTGGCGAAACCGCTAAGCGAACCCCTTGGTAACCGCAAAGTGACCCCATTCAATGGAACTTCCAGAATCTTCAACAAAATGTGCGTTACTTTTGTCACTTCAATTTCATAGTAAAACCCGTAAGGTGTAGGCAGAAAGCAATTGGAGTCCTCAAAATAACTTCCTTACTTTTCTACAAGGCTCGAAAGCGAACGAAGTTTCCCCTTGGCGAAACCGCTAAGCG
>NC_049982.1:25265799-25266940 GCF_000003815.2 Branchiostoma floridae
CTGCTTTCATCGAAAGGCGGTGCTTCAAAAAAATGGAGCTATCGGTTGCACCTAAATAGAGTCCGTATGCTCAAGAATATCTCGAGAAGGAAGTATCCGAGAATTTTGCGGTTTGCATCTTGCAATTTCTTGCTAAGCGACCTTTTCAACCATACCAAGTGTGCCGGGCCGGAACTTGAACCCTAAGCTACAATCTCAATCTTAAGTTATCACCCTACCCGTTGCCGTGACAGACGGTGCTTCAATAAATGGAGCTATCGGTTGCGCCTAAATAGAGTCCGTATGCTCAAGAATATCTCGAGAAGGAAGTATCCGAGAATTTTGCGGTTTGCATCTTTCAATTCCTTGCTAAGCGACCTTTTCAACCATAACAAGTGTGCCGGGCCGGAACTTAAACCCTAAGCTACAATCTCAGTCTTAAGTCATCACCCTACCCGTTGCCGTGACAGGCGGTGCTTCAATAAATGGAGCTATCGGTTGCGCCTAAATAGAGTCCGTATGCTCAAGAATATCTCGAGAAGGAAGTATCCGAGAATTTTGCGGTTTGCATCTTTCAATTCCTTGCTAAGCGACCTTTTCAACCATACCAAGTGTGCCGGGCCGGAACTTGAACCCTAAGCTACAATCTCAGTCTTAAGTCATCACCCTACCCGTTGCCATGACAGGCGGTGCACCAATAATGGAGCTATCGGTTGCGCCTAAATAGAGTCCGTATGCTCAAGAATATCTCGAGAAGGAAGTATCCGAGAATTTTGCGGTTTGCATCTTTCAAGTCCTTGCTAAGCGACCTTTCCAACCATACCAAGTGTGCCGGGCCGGAACTTGAACCCTAAGCTACAATCTCAGTCTTAAGTCATCACCCTACCCGTTGCCGTGACAGGCGTCGCTTGAAAAAATGGAGCTATCGGTTGCGCCTAAATAGAGTCCGTATGCTCAAGAATATCTCGAGAAGGAAGTATGCGAGAATTTTGCGGTTTGCATCTTTCAATTCCTTGCTAAGCGACCTTTCCAACCATACCAAGTGTGCCGGGCCGGAACTTGAACCCTAAGCTACAATCTCAGTCTTAAGTCATCACCCTACCCGTTGCCGAGACAGGCGGTGCTTCAATAAATGGAGCTATCGGTTGCGCCTAAATAGAGT
>NC_049982.1:25267040-25270969 GCF_000003815.2 Branchiostoma floridae
GAAGGAAGTATGCGAGAATTTATGCGGTTTGCATCTTTCAAGTCCTTGATAAAGCGACCTTTCCAAAACATACCAAGTGTGCCGGGCCGGAACTTGAGCCCTAAGCTACAATCTCAGTCTTAAGTCATCGCCCTACCCGTTGCCGTGACAGGCGTCGCTTGAAAAAATGGAGCTATCGGTTGCGCCTAAATAGAGTCCGTATGCTCAAGAATATCTCGAGAAGGAAGTATTCGAGAATTTTGCGGTTTGCATCTTTCAAGTCCTTGCTAAGCGACCTTTCCAACCATACCAAGTGTGCCGGGCCGGAACTTGAACCCTAAGCTACAATCTCAGTCTTAAGTCATCACCCTACCCGTTGCCGTGACAGGCGGTGCTTCAAAACATGGAGCTATCGGCCTGATCTTTCAGAGTTATATCATTTTGGAAACAGACGTTTCAGGATTCATTTCCTACCTTTCTCATATACTGCTGCTATAGATTAGCGTTCGGACCAAAGGAATTCGCGGTCCAAGATGTCTAGTGTGGATTTGAGGTTGTGTTATTGTTGGTGATGGGGAATAGTTGAGGAGTATAGCTACCATGTGCTAGGTCTGCAGATTATATTCAGCTGACTACTATTTGTCGTGTCTGAATGTCGATCCTCCAACCTAGTTTGTGACATCCATGATTATTACAGTTTGACGTTCTTTTAATTTCGATGCACATTCTGGTTTGTCTGTGAATTTTCAATCTAGCATTCTCTTAGTCTGCGCATTCAACCATCATGTAAATATTTGTGACTAAAGAGTGGTTATGGGGATATAGCGCTATGTCCAGAGTATAGGCTAAAGGGCATCCATTTTGAGTTGAGTTGCACAGGAGAAGGCACAAAATGGCCACCTAAAATAATGGAAAATCCACTTTTTTTCTAGAAAATTTTGGCCCAATCTGGAGACTTTTGGGGTTACAAAACATGAAGGGTCTAAGCATTCCCATTTTGGTCATAATTTGCTCAGTTTTGTAGTATTGCGAAAGGATTTAAGTAGTTTGTACTTCAAATCTTACCGTTTACGTGTGCTGCACAGTCTTGTCGACATGTCTCAATGTTTTCTAAAATATGTCTAGTTGGTTGATTTAGAAAGGGTGTTCGTTGGACAATTAACAAATACCATATTTCAATTGGTCCTAGATTTGAACAAAAATTTAAATTTAAACTATACCTTACCTCTCATTTCCAAAGTTAAGTTTCACATATTGCAAGAATACTTTATTTCTCCAGATGGCGTTGATATTCGGTCCTCAAAATCGGTGTTTGCGAGTCGTTTGCTGAATGAAGTACCGCTAACGCTCACTAGGCGGCGCGTCTGTACAAAGTAGGTGCAGGATAGCAGATGCACCATGGCTAGATACAGTCCACGGATCGGTTGTTTGTGTAGAATCGGAATTGTAGTGTTCAGTTCGAGGGAAAACGTTTGCTGACAGTATGTGGGCTAATGTATTGTTAATTAGAATGTATATGGTACCTGTGTTATAGTAGTTGCCATGCATTGTACCATGTACAAAAGTCGTGCAATGAAGATCTTCTATCTCAGCTCAGATCACTGTGGCAGTGTCCTACTTTCTACTAGACAGTCTACGCTCGCTATAGGGAGAAAAATTTGCCAGGGGAGTTTGGTCACCGGAGGCAAACTTTGGCCAGCACAGCGGGGAAAGGTTACCCTCCCAGAAAGTTTCTCCTAGCCTGCCTCTCTCNCAGGGTGTGTATACTCAAGAATATCTCGAAAAGAAAGTATCCGAATATTTTGCGGTTTTCATCTTTCAATTCCTCACTAAGGGACCTTTCCAACCATACCAAGTTTGCCAGGCCGGAACTTAAACTCTAAGCTACAATCTCAGTATTAAGTCATCAACCTACCCGGTGTCGTGACAGGCGATGGTTCAAAAAAGGAGCTAGCGGTTGCGCCTAAACATGGTGTGTATACTCAAGAATATCTCGAGAAGGAAGTATCCGAATATTTTGCGGTTTTCATCTTTCAATTTCTCACTAAGGGACCTTTGCCACCATACCAAGTTTGCCAGGCCGGAACTTAAACTCTAAGCTACAATCTCAGTCTTAAGTCATCAACCTACCCGGTGCCGTGACAGGCGATGGTTCAAAAAAGGAGCTAGCGGTTGCGCCTAAACGTTTGTGTATACTCAAGAATATCTCGAGAAGGAAGTATCCGAATATTTTGCGGTTTTCATCTTTCAATTCCTCACTAAGGGACCTTTCCAACCATACCAAGTTTGCCAGGCCGGAACTTAAACTCTAAGCTACAATCTCAGTCTTAAGTCATCAACCTACCCGGTGCCGTGACAGGCGATGGTTCAAAAAAGGAGCTAGGGGTTGCGCCTAAACAGGGTGTGTATACTCTAGAATATCTCGAGAAGGAAGCATCCGAATATTTTGCGGTTTTCATCTTTCAATTCCTCACTACGGGACCTTTACAACCATACCAAGTTTGCCAGGCCGGAACTTAAACTCTAAGCTACAATCTCAGTCTTAAGTCATCAACCTACCCGGTGCCGTGACAGGCGATGGTTCAAAAAAGGAGCTAGCGGTTGCGCCTAAACAGGGTGTGTATACTCAAGAATATCTCGAGAAGGAAGTATCCGAATATTTTGCGGTTTTCATCTTTCAATTCCTCACTACAGGACCTTTACAACCATACCAAGTTTGCCATCCCGGAACTTAAACTCTAAGCTACAATCTCAGTCTTAAGTCATCAACCTACCCGGTGCCGTGACAGGCGATGGTTCAAAAAAGGAGCTAGCGGTTGCGCTTAAACAGGGTCTGTATACTCAAGAATATCTCGAGAAGGAAGTATCCGACTATTTTGCGGTTTTCATCTTTCAATTCCTCACTACAGGACCTTTACAACCATACCAAGTTTGCCATCCCGGAACTTAAACTCTAAGCTACAATCTCAGTCTTAAGTCATCAACCTACCCGGTGCCGTGACAGGCGATGGTTCAAAAAAGGAGCTAGCGGTTGCGCTTAAACAGGGTCTGTATACTCAAGAATATCTCGAGAAGGAAGTATCCGACTATTTTGCGGTTTTCATCTTTCAATTCCTCACTAAGGGACCTTTCCAACCATACCAAGTTTGCCATGCCGGAACTTAAACTCTAAGCTACAATCTCAGTCTTAAGTCATCAACCTACCCGGTGCCGTGACAGACGATGGTTCAAAAAAGGAGCTAGCGGTTGCGCCTAAACAGGGTCTATATACTCAAGAATATCTCGAGAAGGAAGTATCCGAATATTTTGCGGTTTTCAACTTTCAATTCCTCACTAAGGGACCTTTCCAACCACACCAAGTTTGCCAGGCCGGAACTTAAACTCTAAGCTACAATCTCAGTCTTAAGTCATCAACCTACCCGGTGCCGTGACAGGCGATGGTTAAAAAAAGGAGCTAGGGGTTGCGCCTAAACAGGGTGTGTATACTCTAGAATATCTCGAGAAGGAAGCATCCGAATATTTTGCGGTTTTCATCTTTCAATTCCTCACTACAGGACCTTTACAACCATACCAAGTTTGCCAGGCCGGAACTTAAACTCTAAGCTACAATCTCAGTCTTAAGTCATCAACCTACCCGGTGCCGTGACAGACGATGGTTCAAAAAAGGAGCTAGCGGTTGCGCCTAAACAGGGTGTGTATACTCAAGAATATCTCGAGAAGGAAGTATCCGACTATTTTGCGGTTTTCATCTTTCAATTCCTCACTACAGGACCTTTACAACCATACCAAGTTTGCCATCCCGGAACTTAAACTCTAAGCTACAATCTCAATCTTAAGTCATCAACCTACCCGTGCCGTGACAGGCGATGGTTGAAAAAAGGAGCTAGCGGTTGTGCCTAAACAGGGTCTATATACTCAAGAATATCTCGAGAAGGAAGTATCGGAATATT
>NC_049982.1:25272181-25274632 GCF_000003815.2 Branchiostoma floridae
AAAGGAGCTAGCGGTTGCGCCTAAACAGGGTCTGTATACTCAAGAATATCTCGAGAAGGAAGTATCGGAATATTTTGCGGTTTTCATCTTTCAATTCCTCACTAAGGGACCTTTCCAACCATACCAAGTTTGCCAGGCCGGAACTTAAACTCTAAGCTACAATCTCAGTCTTAAGTCATCAACCTACCCGGTGCCGTGACTGGCGATGGTTCAAAAAAGGAGCTAGCGGTTGCGCCTAAACAGGGTCTGTATACTCAAGAATATCTCGAGAAGGAAGTATCGGAATATTTTGCGGTTTTCATCTTTCAATTCCTCACTAAGGGACCTTTCCAACCATACCAAGTTTGCCAGGCCGGAACTTAAACTCTAAGCTACAATCTCAGTCTTAAGTCATCAACCTACCCGTGCCGTGACAGGCGATGGTTCAAAAAAGGAGCTAGCGGTTGCGCCTAAACAGGGTCTGTATACTCAAGAATATCTCGAGAAGGAAGTATCGGAATATTTTGCGGTTTTCATCTTTCAATTCCTCACTAAGGGACCTTTCCAACCATACCAAGTTTGCCAGGCCGGAACTTAAACTCTAAGCTACAATCTCAGTCTTAAGTCATCAACCTACCCGTGCCGTGACAGGCGATGGTTGAAAAAAGGAGATAGCGGTTGCGCCTAAACAGGCTCTGTATACTCAAGAATATCTCGAGAAGGAAGTATCGGAATATTTTGCGGTTTTCATCTTTCAATTCCTCACTAAGGGACCTTTCTAACCATACCAAGTTTGCCAGGCCGGAACTTAAACTCTAAGCTACAATCTCAATCTTAAGTCATCAACCTACCCGTGCCGTGACAGGCGATGGTTGAAAAAAGGAGCTAGCGGTTGTGCCTAAACAGGGTCTATATACTCAAGAATATCTCGAGAAGGAAGTATCGGAATATTTTGCGGTTTTCATCTTTCAATTCCTCACTAAGGGACCTTTCCAACCATACCAAGTTTGCCAGGCCGGAACTTAAACTATAAGCTACAATCTCAGTCTTAATTCATCAACCTACCCGGTGCCGTGACAGGCGATGGTTCAAAAAAGGAGCTAGCGGTTCGCCTAAACAGGGTCTGTATACTCAAGAATATCTCGAAAAGGAAGTATCGGAATATTTTGCGGTTTTCATCTTTCAATTCCTCACTAAGGGACCTTTCCAACCATACCAAGTTTGCCAGGCCGGAACTTAAACTCTAAGCTACAATCTCAGTCTTAAGTCATCAACCTACCCGGTGCCGTGACAGACGATGGTTCAAAAAAGGAGCTAGCGGTTGCGCCTAAACAGGGTGTGTATACTCAAGAATATCTCGAGAAGGAAGTATCCGACTATTTTGCGGTTTTCATCTTTCAATTCCTCACTAAGGGACCTTTACAACCATACCAAGTTTGCCAGGCCGGAACTTAAACTCTAAGCTACAATCTCAGTCTTAAGTCATCAACCTACCCGGTGCCGTGACAGGCGATGGTTCAAAAAAGGAGCTAGCGGTTGGGCTTAAACAGGGTCTGTATACTCAAGAATATCTCGAGAAGGAAGTATCCGACTATTTTGCGGTTTTCATCTTTCAATTCCTCACTAAGGGACCTTTCCAACCATACCAAGTTTGCCAGGCCGGAACTTAAACTCTAAGCTACAATCTCAGTCTTAAGTCATCAACCTACCCGGTGCCGTGACAGACGATGGTTCAAAAAAGGAGCTAGCGGTTGCGCCTAAACAGGGTGTGTATACTCAAGAATATCTCGAGAAGGAAGTATCCGACTATTTTGCGGTTTTCATCTTTCAATTCCTCACTACGGGACCTTTACAACCATACCAAGTTTGCCAGGCCGGAACTTAAACTCTAAGCTACAATCTCAGTCTTAAGTCATCAACCTACCCGGTGCCGTGACAGGCGATGGTTCAAAAAAGGAGCTAGCGGTTGCGCCTAAACAGGGTCTGTATACTCAAGAATATCTCGAGAAGGAAGTATCCCACTATTTTGCGGTTTTCATCTTTCAATTCCTCACTACGGGACCTTTACAACCATACCAAGTTTGCCAGGCCGGAACTTACACTCTAAGCTACAATCTCAGTCTTAAGTCATCAACCTACCCGGTGCCGTGACAGGCGATGGTTCAAAAAAGGAGATAGCGGTTGCGCCTAAACAGGGTGTGTATACTCAAGAATATCTCGAGAAGGAAGTATCCGAATATTTTGCGGTTTTCATCTTTCAATTCCTCACTAAGGGAAATTTCCAACCATACCAAGTTTGCCAGGCCGGAACTTAAACTCTAAGCTACAATCTCAGTCTTAAGTCATCAACCTACCCGGTGCCTTGACAGGCGATGGTTCAAGAAAGGAGATAGCGGTTGCGCCTAAACAGGGTGTGTATACTCAAGAATATCTCGAGAAGGAAGTATCCGACTATTTTGCGGTTTTCATCTT
>NC_049982.1:25274858-25275968 GCF_000003815.2 Branchiostoma floridae
ACTACAGGACCTTTCCAACCATACCAAGTTTGCCAGGCCGGAACTTAAACTCTAAGCTACAATCTCAGTCTTAAGTCATCAACCTACCCGGTGCCATGACAGGCGATGGTTCAAAAAAGGAGCTAGCGGTTGCGCCTAAACAGGGTGTATATACTCAAGAATATCTCGAGACGGAAGTATCCGAATATTTTGCGGTTTTCATCTTTCAATTCCTCACTAAGGGACCTTTACAACCATACCAAGTTTGCCATCCCGGAACTTAAACTCTAAGCTACAATCTCACGTCTTAAGTCATCAACCTACCCGGTGCCGTGACAGGCGATGGTTCAAAAAAGGAGCTAGCGGTTGCGCCTAAACAGGGTCTATATACTCAAGAATATCTCGAGACGGAAGTATCCGAATATTTTGCGGTTTTCATCTTTCAATTCCTCACTAAGGGACCTTTACAACCATACCAAGTTTGCCATGCCGGAACTTAAACTCTAAGCTACAATCTCACTCTTAAGTCATCAACCTACCCGGTGCCGTGACAGGCGATGGTTCAAAAAAGGAGCTAGCGGTTGCGCCTAAACAGGGTGTGTATACTCAAGAATATCTCGAGAAGGAAGTATCCGACTATTTTGCAGTTTTCGTCTTTTAATTCCACACTAACGGAAGTTTCCAACCATACCAAGTTTGCCAGGCCGGAACTTAAACTCTAAGCTACAATCTCAGTCTTAAGTCATCAATCTACCCGCTGCACCGACAGGCGATGGTTCAAAAAAGGAGCTAGCGGTTGCGCCTAAACAGGGTGTGTATACTCAAGAATATCTCGAGAAGGAAGTATCCGAATATTTTGCGGTTTTCATCTTTCAATTCCTCACTAAGGGAAATTTCCAACCATACCAAGTTTGCCAGGCCGGAACTTAAACTCTAAGCTACAATCTCAGTCTTAAGTCATCAATCTACCCGGTGCCTTGACAGGCGATGGTTCAAAAAAGGAGCTAGCGGTTGCGCCTAAACAGGGTCTATATACTCAAGAATATCTCGAGAAGGAAGTATCCGAATATTGTGCGGTTTTCATCTTTCAATTTCTCACTAAGGGACCTTTGCCACCATACCAAGTTTGCC
>NC_049982.1:25276068-25281056 GCF_000003815.2 Branchiostoma floridae
CAGTCTTAAGTCATCAATCCGGTCACCTCGAGTGCACGTGACAGGCGATGGTTCAAAAAAGGAGCTAGCGGTTGCGCCTAAACATGGTGTGTATACTCAAGAATATCTCGAGAAGGAAGTATCCGAATATTTTGCGGTTTTCATCTTTCAATTTCTCATTAAGGGACCTTTGCCACCATACCAAGTTTGCCAGGCCGAAACTTAAACTCTAAGCTACAATCTCAGTCTTAAGTCATCAACCTACCCGGTGCCGTGACAGGCGATGGTTCAAAAAAGGAGCTAGCGGTTGCGCATAAACAGGGTCTATATACTCAAGAATATCTCGAGAAGGAAGTATCCGAATATTTTTGCGGTTTTCATCTTTCAATTCCTCACTAAGGGACCTTTCCAACCATACCAAGTTTGCCAGGCCGGAACTTAAACTCTAAGCTACAATCTCAGTCTTAAGTCATCAACCTACCCGGTGCCGTGACAGGCGATGGTTCAAAAAAGGAGATAGCGGTTGCGCCTAAACAGGGTGTGTATACTCAAGAATATCTCGAGAAGGAAGTATCCGACTATTTTGGCGGTTTTCATCTTTCAATTCCTCACTAAGGGACCTTTCCAACCATACCAAGTTTGCCAGGCCGGAACTTAAACTCTAAGCTACAATCTCAGTCTTAAGTCATCAACCTACCCGGTGCCGTGACAGGCGATGGTTCAAAAAAGGAGCTAGCGGTTGCGCCTAAACAGGGTGTGTATACTCAAGAATATCTCGAGAAGGAAGTATCCGAATATTTTGCGGTTTTCATCTCTTCAATTTCTCACTAAGGAGACCTTTGCTGACCATACCAAGTTTGCCAGGCCGGAACTTAAACTCTAAGCTACAATCTCAGTCTTAAGTCATCAACCTACCCGGTGCCGTGACAGGCGATGGTTCAAAAAAGGAGATAGCGGTTGCGCCTCTACAGGGTGTGTATACTCAAGAATATCTCGAGAAGGAAGTATCCGACTAGTTTGCGATTTTCATCTTTCAATTCCTCACTAAGGGACCTTTCCAACCATACCAAGTTTGCCAGGCCGGAACTTAAACTCTAAGCTACAATCTCAGTCTTAAGTCATCAACCTACCCGGTGCCGTGACAGGCGATGGTTCAAAAAAGGAGCTAGCGGTTGCGCCTATACAGGGTCTGTATACTCAAGAATATCTCGAGAAGGAAGTATCCGACTATTTTGCGGTTTTCATCTTTCAATTCCTCACTAAGGGACCTTTCCAACCATACCAAGTTTGCCAGGCCGGAACTTAAACTCTAAGCTACAATCTCAGTCTTAAGTCATCAACCTACCCGGTGCCGTGACAGGCGATGGTTCAAAAAAGGAGCTAGCGGTTGCGCCTAAACAGGGTGTGTATACTCAAGAATATCTCGAGAAGGAAGTATCCGACTATTTTGCGGTTTTCATCTTTCAATTCCTCACTAAGGGATCTTTCCAACCATACCAAGTTTGTCAAGCCGGAACTTAAACTCTAAGCTACAATCTCAGTCTTAAGTCATCAATCTACCCGGTGCCGTGACAGGCGATGGTTCAAAAAAGGACCTAGCGGTTGAGCCTAAACAGGGTCTATATACTCAAGAATATCTCGAGAAGGAAGTATCCGACTATTTTGCGGTTTTCATCTTTCAATTTCTCACTAAGGGACCTTTCCAACCATACCAAGTTTGCCAGGCCGGAACTTAAACTCTAAGCTACAATCTCAGTCTTAAGTCATCAACCTACCCGGTGCCGTGACAGACGATGGTTCAAAAAAGGAGCTAGCGGTTGCGCCTAAACAGGGTGTGTATACTCAAGAATATCTCGAGAAGGAAGTATCCGACTATTTTGCAGTTTTCGTCTTTTAATTCCTCACTAACGGAACTTTCCAACCATACCAAGTTTGCCAGGCCGGAACTTAAACTCTAAGCTACAATCTCAGTCTTAAGTCATCAACCTACCCGGTGCCGTGACAGGCGATGGTTCAAAAAAGGAGATAGCGGTTGCGCCTAAACAGGGTGTGTATACTCAAGAATATCTCGAGAAGGAAGTATCCGACTATTTTGCGGTTTTCATCTTTCAATTCCTCACTAAGGGACCTTTCCAACCATACCAAGTTTGCCAGGCCGGAACTTAAACTCTAAGCTACAATCTCAGTCTTAAGTCATCAACCTACCCGGTGCCGTGACAGGCGATGGTTCAAAAAAGGAGCTAGCGGTTGCGCCTAAACAGGGTGTGTATACTCAAGAATATCTCGAGAAGGAAGTATCCGAATATTTTGCGGTTTTCATCTTTCAATTTCTCACTAAGGGACCTTTGCCACCATACCAAGTTTGCCACGTCGGAACTTAAACTCTAAGCTACAATCTCAGTCTTAAGTCATCAACCTACCCGGTGCCGTGACAGGCGATGGTTCAAAAAAGGAGCTAGCGGTTGCGCCTAAACAGGGTGTGTATACTCAAGAATATCTCGAGAAGGTAGTATCCGACTATTTTGCGGTTTTCATCTTTCAATTTCTCACTAAGGGACCTTTGCAAACATACCAAGTTTGCCAGGCCGGAACTTAAACTCTAAGCTACAATCTCAGTCTTAAGTCATCAAACTAACCGGTGCCGTGAAAGGCGATGGTTCAAAAAAGGAGATAGCGGTTGCGCCTGCACAGGGTGTGTATACTCTAGAATATCTCGAGAAGGAAGTATCCGAATATTGTGCGGTTTTCATCTGTCAATTCTTCACTAAGGGACCTTTCCAACCATACCAAGTTTGCCAGGCCGGAACTTAAACTCTAAGCTACAATCTCAGTCTTAAGTCATCAACCTACCCGGTGCCGTGACAGGCGATGGTTCAAAAAAGGAGCTAGCGGTTGCGCCTAAACAGGGTCTATATACTCAAGAATATCTCGAGAAGGAAGTATCCGACTATTTTGCGGTTTTCATCTTTCAATTCCTCACTAAGGGACCTTTCCAACCATACCAAGTTTGCCAGGCCGGAACTTAAACTCTAAGCTACAATCTCAGTCTTAAGTCATCAACCTACCCGGTGCCGTGACAGGCGATGGTTCAAAAAAGGAGCTAGCGGTTGCGCCTAAACAGGGTCTATATACTCAAGAATATCTCGAGAAGGAAGTATCCGACTATTTTGCGGTTTTCATCTTTCAATTCCTCACTAAGGGACCTTTCCAACCATACCAAGTTTGCCAGGCCGGAACTTAAACTCTAAGCTACAATCTCAGTCTTAAGTCATCAACCTACCCGGTGCCGTGACAGGCGATGGTTCAAAAAAGGACCTAGCGGTTGCGCCTAAACAGGGTGTGTATACTCAAGAATATCTCGAGAAGGAAGTATCCGACTATTTTGCGGTTTTCATCTTTCAATTCCTCACTAAGGGACCTTTCCAACCATACCAAGTTTGCCAGGCCGGAAACTTAAACTCTAAGCTACAATCTCAGTCTTAAGTCATCATCCTATCCGGTGGCGTGACAGGCGATGTTCAAAAAAGGAGCTAGCGGTTGCGCCTAAACAGGGTCTGTATACTCAAGAATATCTCGAGAAGGAAGTATCCGACTATTTTGCGGTTTTCATCTTTCAATTCCTCACTAAGGGACCTTTACAACCATACCAAGTTTGCCAGGCCGGAACTTAAACTCTAAGCTACAATCTCAGTCTTAAGTCATCAACCTACCCGGTGCCGTGACAGGCGATGGTTCAAAAAAGGAGCTAGCGGTTGCGCTTAAACAGGGTCTGTATACTCAAGAATATCTCGAGAAGGAAGTATCCGACTATTTTGCGGTTTTCATCTTTCAATTCCTCACTAAGGGACCTTTCCAACCATACCAAGTTTGCCAGGCCGGAACTTAAACTCTAAGCTACAATCTCAGTCTTAAGTCATCAACCTACCCGGTGCCGTGACAGACGATGGTTCAAAAAAGGAGCTAGCGGTTGCGCCTAAACAGGGTGTGTATACTCAAGAATATCTCGAGAAGGAAGTATCCGACTATTTTGCGGTTTTCATCTTTCAATTCCTCACTAAGGGACCTTTCCAACCATACCAAGTTTGCCAGGCCGGAACTTAAACTCTAAGCTACAATCTCAGTCTTAAGTCATCAACCTACCCGGTGCCGTGACAGGCGATGGTTCAAAAAAGGAGCTAGCGGTTGGGCCTAAACAGGGTCTATATACTCAAGAATATCTCGAGAAGGAAGTATCCGACTATTTTGCGGTTTTCATCTTTCAATTCCTCACTAAGGTACCTTTACAACCATACCAAGTTTGCCAGGCCGGAACTTAAACTCTAAGCTACAATCTCACTCTTAAGTCATCAACCTACCCGGTGCCGTGACAGGCGATGGTTCAAAAAAGGAGCTAGCGGTTGCGCCTAAACAGGGTCTATATACTCAAGAATATCTCGAGAAGGAAGTATCCGACTATTTTGCGGTTTTCATCTTTCAATTCCTCACTACGGGACCTTTACAACCATACCAAGTTTGCCAGGCCGGAACTTAAACTCTAAGCTACAATCTCAGTCTTAAGTCATCAACCTACCCGGTGCCGTGACAGGCGATGGTTCAAAAAAGGAGATAGCGGTTGCGCCTAAACAGGGTCTATATACTCAAGAATATCTCGAGAAGGAAGTATCCGACTATTTTGCGGTTTTCATCTTTCAATTCCTCACTAAGGGACCTTTACAACCATACCAAGTTTGCCAGGCCGGAACTTAAACTCTAAGCTACAATCTCAGTCTTAAGTCATCAATCTACCCGGTGCCGTGACAGGCGATGGTTCAAAAAAGGAGCTAGGGGTTACGCCTATACAGGGTCTATATACTCAAGAATATCTCGAGAAGGAAGTATCCGACTATTTTGCGGTTTTCATCTTTCAATTCCTCACTACAGGACCTTTACAACCATACCAAGTTTGCCAGGCCGGAACTTAAACTCTAAGCTACAATCTCAGTCTTAAGTCATCAACCTACCCGGTGCCA
>NC_049982.1:25281156-25284016 GCF_000003815.2 Branchiostoma floridae
GTTCAAAAAAGGAGCTAGCGGTTGCGCCTAAACAGGGTGTGTATACTCAAGAATATCTCGAGAAGGAAGTATCCGACTATTTTGCGGTTTTCATCTTTCAATTCCTCACTAAGGGACCTTTCCAACCATACCAAGTTTGCCAAGCCGGAACTTAAACTCTAAGCTACAATCTCAGTCTTAAGTCATCAATCTACCCGGTGCCGTGACAGTCGATGGTTCAAAAAAGGAGCTAGGGGTTGCGCCTATACAGGGTCTACATACTCAAGAATATCTCGAGAAGGAAGTATCCGACTATTTTGCGGTTTTCATCTTTCAATTCCTCACTACAGGACCTTTACAACCATACCAAGTTTGCCAGGCCGGAACTTAAACTCTAAGCTACAATCTCAGTCTTAAGTCATCAACCTACCCGGTGCCGTGACAGGCGATGGTTCAAAAAAGGAGCTAGCGTTTGGGCTTAAACAGGGTCTGTATACTCAAGAATATCTCGAGAAGGAAGTATCCGACTATTTTGCGGTTTTCATCTTTCAATTCCTCACTAAGGGACCTTTCCAACCATACCAAGTTTGCCAGGCCGGAACTTAAACTCTAAGCTACAATCTCAGTCTTAAGTCATCAACCTACCCGGTGCCGTGACAGACGATGGTTCAAAAAAGGAGCTAGCGGTTGCGCCTAAACAGGGTGTGTATACTCAAGAATATCTCGAGAAGGAAGTATCCGACTATTTTGCGGTTTTCATCTTTCAATTCCTCACTAAGGGACCTTTACAACCATACCAAGTTTGCCAGGCCGGAACTTAAACTCTAAGCTACAATCTCAGTCTTAAGTCATCAACCTACCCGGTGCCGTGACAGGCGATGGTTCAAAAAAGGAGCTAGCGGTTGCGCTTAAACAGGGTCTGTATACTCATGAATATCTCGAGAAGGAAGTATCCGACTATATTGCGGTTTTCATCTTTCAATTCCTCACTAAGGGACCTTTACAACCATACCAAGTTTGCCAGGCCGGAACTTAAACTCTAAGCTACAATCTCAGTCTTAAGTCATCAACCTACCCGGTGCCGTGACAGACGATGGTTCAAAAAAGGAGCTAGCGGTTGCGCCTATACAGGGTCTACATACTCAAGAATATCTCGAGAAGAAAGTATCCGACTATTTTGCGGTTTTCATCTTTCAATTCCTCACTAAGGGACCTTTCCAACCATACCAAGTTTGCCAAGCCGGAACTTAAACTCTAAGCTACAATCTCAGTCTTAAGTCATCAATCTACCCGGTGCCGTGACAGACGATGGTTCAAAAAAGGAGCTAGCGGTTGAGCCTAAACAGGGTCTATATACTCAAGAATATCTCGAGACGGAAGCATCCGAATATTTTGCGGTTTTCATCTTTCAATTCCTCACTAAGGGACCTTTACAACCATACCAAGTTTGCCAGGCCGGAACTTAAACTCTAAGCTACAATCTCAGTCTTAAGTCATCAATCTACCCGGTGCCGTGACAGGCGATGGTTCAAAAAAGGACCTAGCGGTTGAGCCTAAACAGGGTCTATATACTCAAGAATATCTCGAGAAGGAAGTATCCGACTATTTTGCGGTTTTCATCTTTCAATTCCTCACTAAGGGACCTTTCCAACCATACCAAGTTTGCCAGGCCGGAACTTAAACTCTAAGCTACAATCTCAGTCTTAAGTCATCAACCTACCCGGTGCCGTGACAGACGATGGTTCAAAAAAGGAGCTAGCGGTTGCGCCTAAACAGGGTGTGTATACTCAAGAATATCTCGAGAAGGAAGTATCCGACTATTTTGCGGTTTTCATCTTTCAATTCCTCACTAAGGGACCTTTCCAACCATACCAAGTTTGCCAGGCCGGAACTTAAACTCTAAGCTACAATCTCAGTCTTAAGTCATCAACCTACCCGGTGCCATGACAGGCGATGGTTCAAAAAAGGAGCTAGCGGTTGCGCCTAAACAGGGTCTATATACTCAAGAATATCTCGAGACGGAAGTATCCGAATATTTTGCGGTTTTCATCTTTCAATTCCTCACTAAGGGACCTTTACAACCATACCAAGTTTGCCATCCCGGAACTTAAACTCTAAGCTACAATCTCACTCTTAAGTCATCAACCTACCCGGTGCCGTGACAGGCGATGGTTCAAAAAAGGAGCTAGCGGTTGCGCCTAAACAGGGTCTATATACTCAAGAATATCTCGAGACGGAAGTATCCGAATATTTTGCGGTTTTCATCTTTCAATTCCTCACTAAGGGACCTTTACAACCATACCAAGTTTGCCATGCCGGAACTTAAACTCTAAGCTACAATCTCAGTCTTAAGTCATCAACCTACCCGGTGCCGTGACAGGCGATGTTTCAAAAAAGGAGCTAGCGGTTGCGCTTAACAGGGGTCTGTATACTCAAGAATATCTCGAGAAGGAAGTATCCGACTATTTTGCGGTTTTCATCTGTCAATTCCTCACTAAGGGACCTTTCCAACCATACCAAGTTTGCCAGGCCGGAACTTAAACTCTAAGCTACAATCTCAGTCTTAAGTCATCAACCTACCCGGTGCCGTGACAGACGATGGTTCAAAAAAGGAGCTAGCGGTTGCGCCTAAACAGGGTGTGTATACTCAAGAATATCTCGAGAAGGAAGTATCCGACTATTTTGCGGTTTTCATCTTTCAATTCCTCACTAAGGGACCTTTCCAACCATACCAAGTTTGCCAGGCCGGAACTTAAACTCTAAGCTACAATCTCAGTCTTAAGTCATCAACCTACCCGGTGCCGTGACAGACGATGGTTCAAAAAAGGACCTAGCGGTTGCGCCTAAACAGGGTGTGTATACTCTAGAATATCTCGAGAAG
>NC_049982.1:25284116-25290405 GCF_000003815.2 Branchiostoma floridae
TTTCATCTTTCAATTCCTCACTAAGGGACCTTTCCAACCATACCAAGTTTAACAGGCCGGAACTTAAACTCTAAGCTACAATCTCACTCTTAAGTCATCAACCTACCCGGTGCCGTGACAGGCGATGGTTCAAAAAAGGAGCTAGCGGTTGCGCCTAAACAGGGTCTATATACTCAAGAATATCTCGAGACGGAAGTATCCGAATATTTTTCGTTTTTCATCTTTCAATTCCTCACTAAGGGACCTTTACAACCATACCAAGTTTGCCAGGCCGGAACTTAAACTCTAAGCTACAATCTCACTCTTAAGTCATCAACCTACCCGGTGCCGTGACAGGCGATGGTTCAAAAAAGGAGCTAGCGGTTGCGCCTAAACAGGGTCTATATACTCAAGAATATCTCGAGAAGGAAGTATCCGACTATTTTGCGGTTTTCATCTTTCAATTCCTCACTAAGGGACCTTTCCAACCATACCAAGTTTGCCAGGCCGGAACTTAAACTCTAAGCTACAATCTCAGTCTTAAGTCATCAACCTACCCGGTGCCGTGACAGGCGATGGTTCAAAAAAGGAGCTAGCGGTTTCGCCTAAACAGGGTGTGTATACTCAAGAATATCTCGAGAAGGAAGTATCCGAATATTTTGCGGTTTTCATCTTTCAATTCCTCACTAAGGGAAATTTCCAACCATACCAAGTTTGCCAGGCCGGAACTTAAACTCTAAGCTACAATCTCAGTCTTAAGTCATCAACCTACCCGGTGCCGTGACAGGCGATGGTTCAAAAAAGGAGATAGCGGTTGCGCCTAAACAGGGTGTGTATACTCAAGAATATCTCGAGAAGGAAGTATCCGACTATTTTGCGGTTTTCATCTTTCAATTCCTCACTAAGGGACCTTTCCAACCATACCAAGTTTGCCAGGCCGGAACTTAAACTCTAAGCTACAATCTCAGTCTTAAGTCATCAACCTACCCGGTGCGGTGACAGGCGATGGTTCAAAAAAGGAGATAGCGGTTGCGCCTAAACAGGGTGTGTATACTCAAGAATATCTCGAGAAGGAAGTATCCGACTATTTTGCGGTTTTCATCTTTCAATTTCTCACTAAGGGACCTTTGCCACCATTCCAAGTTTGCCAGGCCGGAACTTAAACTCTAAGCTACAATCTCAGTCTTAAGTCATCAACCTACCCGGTGCCGTGACAGGCGATGGTACTAAGGGACCTTTGCCACCATACCAAGTTTGCCAGGCCGGAACTTAAACTCTAAGCTACAATCTCAGTCTTAAGTCATCAACCTACCCGGTGCCGTGACAGGCGATGCCGCCGATGGTTCAACAAAAGGAGCTAGCGGTTGTGCCTAAACAGGGTCTGTATACTCAAGAATATCTCGAGAAGGAAGTATCCGACTATTTTGCGGTTTTCATCTTTCAATTCCTCACTACAGGACCTTTACAACCATACCAAGTTTGCCAGGCCGGAACTTAAACTCTAAGCTACAATCTCAGTCTTAAGTCATCAACCTACCCGGTGCCGTGACAGACGATGGTTCAAAAAAGGAGCTAGCGGTTGCGCCTAAACAGGGTGTGTATACTCAAGAATATCTCGAGAAGGAAGTATCCGACTATTTTGCGGTTTTCATCTTTCAATTCCTCACTACAGGACCTTTACAACCATACCAAGTTTGCCATCCCGGAACTTAAACTCTAAGCTACAATCTCAGTCTTAAGTCATCAACCTACCCGGTGCCGTGACAGGCGATGGTTCAAAAAAGGAGCTAGCGGTTGCGCTTAAACAGGGTCTGTATACTCAAGAATATCTCGAGAAGGAAGTATCCGACTATTTTGCGGTTTTCATCTTTCAATTCCTCACTACAGGACCTTTACAACCATACCAAGTTTGCTAGGCCGGAACTTAAACTCTAAGCTACAATCTCAGTCTTAAGTCATCAACCTACCCGGTGCCGTGACAGGCGATGGTTAAAAAAAGGAGCTAGCGGTTGCGCCTAAACAGGGTCTGTATACTCAAGAATATCTCGAGAAGGAAGTATCCGACTATTTTGCGGTTTTCATCTTTCAATTCCTCACTAAGGGACCTTTCCAACCATACCAAGTTTGCCATGCCGGAACTTAAACTCTAAGCTACAATCTCAGTCTTAAGTCATCAACCTACCCGGTGCCGTGACAGACGATGGTTCAAAAAAGGAGCTAGCGGTTGCGCCTAAACAGGGTGTGTATACTCTAGAATATCTCGAGGACGGAAGTATCCGACTATTTTGCGGTTTTCATATTTTAATTCTTCACTAAGGGGACCTTTTCCAACCATACCAAGTTTGCCAGGCCCGGAACTTAAACTCTAAGCTACAATCTCCAGTCTTAAGTCATCCAACCTACCCGGTGGCCGGTGACAGGCCGATGGGTTCAAAAAAGGAGCTAGCGGTTGCGCCTAAACAGGGTCTGTATACTCAAGAATATCTCGAGAAGGAAGTATCCGACTATTTTGCGGTTTTCATCTTTCAATTTCTCACTAAGGGACCTTTCCAACCATACCAAGTTTGCCAGGCCGGAACTTAAACTCTAAGCTACAATCTCAGTCTTAAGTCATCAACCTACCCGGTGCCGTGACAGACGATGGTTCAAAAAAGGAGCTAGCGGTTGCGCCTAAACAGGGTGTGTATACTCAAGAATATCTCGAGAAGGAAGTATCCGACTATTTTGCGGTTTTCATCTTTCAATTCCTCACTAAGGGACCTTTCCAACCATACCAAGTTTGCCAGGCCGGAACTTAAACTCTAAGCTACAATCTCAGTCTTAAGTCATCAACCTACCCGGTGCCGTGACAGTCGATGGTTCAAAAAAGGACCTAGCGGTTGCGCCTGAACAGGGTGTGTATACTCTATAATATCTCGAGAAGGAAGTATCCGAATATTTTGCGGTTTTCATCTTTCAATTCCTCACTAAAGGACCTTTCCAACCATACCAAGTTTGCCAGGCCGGAACTTAAACTCTAAGCTACAATCTCACTCTTAAGTCATCAACCTACCCTGTGCCATGACAGGCGATGGTTCAAAAAAGGAGCTAGCGGTTGCGCCTAAACAGGGTCTATATACTCAAGAATATCTCGAGACGGAAGTATCCGAATATTTTGCGGTTTTCATCTTTCAATTCCTCACTAAGGGACCTTTCCAACCATACCAAGTTTGCCATCCCGGAACTTAAACTCTAAGCTACAATCTCACTCTTAAGTCATCAACCTACCCGGTGCCGTGACAGGCGATGGTTCAAAAAAGGAGCTAGCGGTTGCGCCTAAACAGGGTCTATATACTCAAGAATATCTCGAGAAGGAAGTATCCGACTATTTTGCGGTTGTCATCTTTCAATTCCTCACTAAGGGACCTTTCCAACCATACCAAGTTTGCCAGGCCGGAACTTAAACTCTAAGCTACAATCTCAGTCTTAAGTCGTCAACCTACCCGGTGCCGTGACAGGCGATGGTTCAAAAAAGGAGCTAGCGGTTGCGCCTATACAGGGTCTACATACTCAAGAATATCTCGAGAAGGAAGTATCCGACTATTTTGCGGTTTTCATCTTTCAATTCCTCACTAAGGGACCTTTCCAACCATACCAAGTTTGCCAGGCCGGAACTTAAACTCTAAGCTACAATCTCAGTCTTAAGTCATCAACCTACCCGGTGCCGTGACAGGGGATGGTTCAAAAAAGGACCTAGCGGTTGCGCCTATACAGGGTCTACATACTGAAGAATATCTCGAGAAGGAAGTATCCGACTATTTTGTGGTTTTCATCTTTCCATTCCTCACTACAGGACCTTTACAACCATACCAAGTCTGCCAGGCCGGAACTTAAACTCTAAGCTACAATCTCAGTCTTAAGTCATCAACCTACCTGGTGCCGTGACAGGCGATGGTTCGAAAAAGGAGCTAGCGGTTGGGCTTAAACAGGGTGTGTATACTCAAGAATATCTCGAGAAGGAAGTATCCGACTATTTTGCGGTTTTCATCTTTCAATTCCTCACTACGGGACCTTTCCAACCATACCAAGTTTGCCAGGCCGGAACTTAAACTCTAAGCTACAATCTCAGTCTTAAGTCATCAACCTACCCGGTGCCGTGACAGACGATGGTTCAAAAAAGGAGCTAGCGGTTGCGCCTAAACAGGGTGTGTATACTCAAGAATATCTCGAGAAGGAAGTATCCGACTATTTTGCGGTTTTCATCTTTCAATTCCTCACTACAGGACCTTTCCAACCATACCAAGTTTGCCAGGCCGGAACTTAAACTCTAAGCTACAATCTCAGTCTTAAGTCATCAACCTACCCGGTGCCGTGACAGGCGATGGTTCAAAAAAGGAGCTAGCGGTTGCGCTTAAACAGGGTCTGTATACTCAAGAATATCTCGAGAAGGAAGTATCCGACTATTTTGCGGTTTTCATCTTTCAATTCCTCACTAAGGGACCTTTCCAACCATACCAAGTTTGCCAGGCCGGAACTTAAACTCTAAGCTACAATCTCAGTCTTAAGTCATCAACCTACCCGGGTGCCGTGACAGGCGATGGTTCAAAAAAGGACCTAGCGGTTGAGCCTAAACAGGGTCTATATACTCAAGAATATCTCGAGAAGGAAGTATCCGACTATTTTGCGGTTTTCATCTTTCAATTCCTCACTAAGGGACCTTTACCAACCATCCCAAGTTTGCCAGGCCGGAACTTAAACTCTAGCTACAATCTCAGTCTTAAGTCATCAACCTACCCGGTGCCGTGACAGACGATGGTTCAAAAAAGGAGCTAGCGGTTGCGCCTAAACAGGGTGTGTATACTCAAGAATATCTCGAGAAGGAAGTATCCGACTATTTTGCGGTTTTCATCTTTCAATTCCTCACTAAGGGACCTTTCCAACCATACCAAGTTTGCCAGGCCGGAACTTAAACTCTAAGCTACAATCTCAGTCTTAAGTCATCAACCTACCCGGTGCCGTGACAGACGATGGTTCAAAAAAGGACCTAGCGGTTGCGCCTGAACAGGGTGTGTATACTCTAGAATATCTCGAGAAGGAAGTATCCGAATATTTTGCGGTTTTCATCTTTCAATTCCTCACTAAAGGACCTTTCCAACCATACCAAGTTTGCCAGGCCGGAACTTAAACTCTAAGCTACAATCTCAGTCTTAAGTCATCAACCTACCCGGTGCCGTGACAGGCGATGGTTCAAAAAAGGAGCTAGCGGTTGCGCCTAAACAGGGTCTATATACTCAAGAATATCTCGAGAAGGAAGTATCCGAATATTTTGCGGTTTTCATCTTTCAATTCCTCACTAAGGGACCTTTCCAACCATACCAAGTTTGCCATGCCGGAACTTAAACTCTAAGCTACAATCTCACTCTTAAGTCATCAACCTACCCGGTGCCGTGACAGGCGATGGTTCAAAAAAGGAGCTAGCGGTTGCGCCTAAACAGGGTCTATATACTCAAGAATATCTCGAGAAGGAAGTATCCGACTATTTTGCGGTTTTCATCTTTCAATTCCTCACTACAGGACCTTTACAACCATACCAAGTTTGCCAAGCCGGAACTTAAACTCTAAGCTACAATCTCAGTCTTAAGTCATCAATCTACCCGGTGCCGTGACAGGCGATGGTTCAAAAAAGGACCTAGCGGTTGAGCCTAAACAGGGTCTATATACTCAAGAATATCTCGAGAAGGAAGTATCCGACTATTTTGCGGTTTTCATCTTTCAATTCCTCACTAAGGGACCTTTCCAACCATACCAAGTTTGCCAGGCCGGAACTTAAACTCTAAGCTACAATCTCAGTCTTAAGTCATCAACCTACCCGGTGCCGTGACAGGCGATGGTTCAAAAAAGGAGCTAGCGGTTGCGCCTATACAGGGTCTATATACTCAAGAATATCTCGAGAAGGAAGTATCCGACTATTTTGCGGTTTTCATCTTTCAATTCCTCACTAAGGGACCTTTCCAACCATACCAAGTTTGCCAGGCCGGAACTTAAACTCTAAGCTACAATCTCAGTCTTAAGTCATCAACCTACCCGGTGCCGTGACAGGCGATGGTTCAAAAAAGGAGCTAGTGCGTTGCTTCTAAACAGGGTCTGTATACTCTAGAATATCTCGAGAAGGAAGTATCCGAATATTTTGCGGTTTTCATCTTTCAATTCCTCACTAAAGGACCTTTCCAACCATACCAAGTTTGCCAGGCCGGAACTTAAACTCTAAGCTACAATCTCACTCTTAAGTCATCAACCTACCCTGTGCCATGACAGGCGATGGTTCAAAAAA
>NC_049982.1:25290505-25296805 GCF_000003815.2 Branchiostoma floridae
GTCTATATACTCAAGAATATCTCGAGAAGGAAGTATCCGAATATTTTGCGGTTTTCATCTTTCAATTCCTCAACTAAGGGACCTTTCCCACCATACCAAGTTTGCCAGGCCGGAACTTAAACTCTAAGCTACCAATCTCACCTCTTAAAGTCATCAAACCTACCCGGGTGCCGTGACAGGCGATGGTTCAAAAAAGGAGGCTAGCGGTTGCGCCTAAACAGGGTCTGTATACTCAAGAATATCTCGAGAAGGAAGTATCCGACTATTTTGCGGTTTTCATCTTTCAATTCCTCACTACGGGACCTTTCCAACCATACCAAGTTTGCCAGGCCGGAACTTAAACTCTAAGCTACAATCTCAGTCTTAAGTCATCAACCTACCCGGTGCCGTGACAGACGATGGTTCAAAAAAGGAGCTAGCGGTTGCGCCTAAACAGGGTGTGTATACTCAAGAATATCTCGAGAAGGAAGTATCCGACTATTTTGCGGTTTTCATCTTTCAATTCCTCACTAAGGGACCTTTCCAACCATACCAAGTTTGCCAGGCCGGAACTTAAACTCTAAGCTACAATCTCAGTCTTAAGTCATCAACCTACCCGGTGCCGTGACAGGCGATGGTTCAAAAAAGGAGCTAGCGGTTGCGCCTAAACAGGGTGTGTATACTCAAGAATATCTCGAGAAGGAAGTATCCGACTATTTTGCGGTTTTCATCTTTCAATTCCTCACTAAGGGACCTTTCCAACCATACCAAGTTTGCCAGGCCGGAACTTAAACTCTAAGCTACAATCTCAGTCTTAAGTCATCAACCTACCCGGTGCCGTGACAGACGATGGTTCAAAAAAGGAGCTAGCGGTTGCGCCTAAACAGGGTGTGTATACTCAAGAATATCTCGAGAAGGAAGTATCCGACTATTTTGCGGTTTTCATCTTTCAATTCCTCACTACAGGACCTTTACAACCATACCAAGTTTGCTAGGCCGGAACTTAAACTCTAAGCTACAATCTCAGTCTTAAGTCATCAACCTACCCGGTGCCGTGACAGGCGATGGTTCAAAAAGAGGAGCTAGCGGTTGCGCCTAAACAGGGTCGTGTATACTCAAGAATATCTCGAGAAGGAAGTATCTGAATATTTTGCGGTTTCATCTTTCAATTCCTCACTAAGGGACCTTTCCAACCATACCAAGTTTGCCAGGCCGGAACTTAAACTCTAAGCTACAATCTCAGTCTTAAGTCATCAACCTACCCGGTGCCGTGACAGGCGATGGTTCAAAAAAGGAGATAGCGGTTGCGCCTAAACAGGGTGTGTATACTCAAGAATATCTCGAGAAGGAAGTATCCGACTATTTTGCGATTTTCATCTTTCAATTCCTCACTAAGGGAACTTTCCAACCATACCAAGTTTGCCAGGCCGGAACTTAAACTCTAAGCTACAATCTCAGTCTTAAGTCGTCAACCTACCCGGTGCCTTGACAGGCGATGGTTCAAAAAAGGAGCTAGCGGTTGCGCCTAAACAGGGTCTATATACTCAAGAATATCTCGAGAAGGAAGTATCCGACTATTTTGCGGTTTTCATCTTTCAATTCCTCACTACGGGACCTTTACAACCATACCAAGTTTGCCAGGCCGGAACTTAAACTCTAAGCTACAATCTCAGTCTTAAGTCATCAACCTACCCGGTGCCGTGACAGGCGATGGTTCACAAAAGGAGCTAGCGGTTGCGCCTAAACAGGGTGTGTATACTCAAGAATATCTCGAGAAGGAAGTATCCGAATATTTCGCGGTTTTCATCTTTCAATTCCTCCTACGGACCTTTCCACCATACCAAGTTTGCCAGGCCGGAACTTAAACTCTAAGCTACAATCTCAGTCTTAAGTCATCAACCTACCCGGTGCCGTGACAGGCGATGGTTCAAAAAAGGAGCTAGCGGTTGGGCTTAAACAGGGTCTGTATACTCAAGAATATCTCGAGAAGGAAGTATCCGACTATTTTGCGGTTTTCATCTTTCAATTCCTCACTAAGGGACCTTTCCAACCATACCAAGTTTGCCAAGCCGGAACTTAAACTCTAAGCTACAATCTCAGTCTTAAGTCATCAACCTACCCGGTGCCGTGACAGACGATGGTTCAAAAAAGGAGCTAGCGGTTGCGCCTAAACAGGGTGTGTATACTCAAGAATATCTCGAGAAGGAAGTATCCGACTATTTTGCGGTTTTCATCTTTCAATTCCTCACTACGGGACCTTTACAACCATACCAAGTTTGCCAGGCCGGAACTTAAACTCTAAGCTACAATCTCAGTCTTAAGTCATCAACCTACCCGGTGCCGTGACAGGCGATGGTTCAAAAAAGGAGCTAGCGGTTGCGCCTAAACAGGGTCTGTATACTCAAGAATATCTCGAGAAGGAAGTATCCGACTATTTTGCGGTTTTCATCTTTCAATTCCTCACTACGGGACCTTTCCAACCATACCAAGTTTGCCAGGCCGGAACTTAAACTCTAAGCTACAATCTCAGTCTTAAGTCATCAACCTACCCGGTGCCGTGACAGGCGATGGTTCAAAAAAGGAGATAGCGGTTGCGCCTAAACAGGGTGTGTATACTCAAGAATATCTCGAGAAGGACGTATCCGACTATTTTGCGGTTTTCATCTTTCAATTCCTCACTAAGGGACCTTTCCAACCATACCAAGTTTGCCAGGCCGGAACTTAAACTCTAAGCTACAATCTCAGTCTTAAGTCATCAACCTACCCGGTGCCGTGACAGGCGATGGTTCAAAAAAGGAGATAGCGGTTGCGCCTAAACAGGGTGTGTATACTCAAGAATATCTCGAGAAGGAAGTATCCGACTATTTTGCGGTTTTCATCTTTCAATTCCTCACTAAGGGAAATTTCCAACCATACCAAGTTTGCCAGGCCGGAACTTAAACTCTAAGCTACAATCTCAGTCTTAAGTCATCAACCTACCCGGTGCCGTGACAGGCGATGGTTCAAAAAAGGAGCTAGCGGTTGCGCCTAAACAGGGTGTGTATACTCAAGAATATCTCGAGAAGGAAGTATCCGACTATTTTGCGGTTTTCATCTTTCAATTCCTCACTAAGGGACCTTTGCAACCATACCAAGTTTGCCAGGCCGGAACTTAAACTCTAAGCTACAATCTCAGTCTTAAGTCATCAATCTACCCGGTGCAGTGACAGGCGATGGTTCAAAAAAGGAGCTAGCGGTTGCGCCTAAACAGGGTGTGTATACTCAAGAATATCTCGAAAAGAAAGTATCCGAATATTTTGCGGTTTTCATCTTTCAATTCCTCACTACGGGACCTTTCCAACCATACCAAGTTTGCCAGGCCGGAACTTAAACTCTAAGCTACAATCTCAGTCTTAAGTCATCAACCTACCCGGTGCCGTGACAGGCGATGGTTCAAAAAAGGAGCTAGCGGTTGCGCCTAAACAGGGTGTGTATACTCAAGAATATCTCGAGAAGGAAGTATCCGACTATTTTGCGGTTTTCATCTTTCAATTCCTCACTAAGGGACCTTTCCAACCATACCAAGTTTGCCAGGCCGGAACTTAAACTCTAAGCTACAATCTCAGTCTTAAGTCATCAACCTACCCGGTGCCGTGACAGGCGATGGTTCAAAAAAGGAGCTAGCGGTTGCGCCTAAACAGGGTGTGTATACTCAAGAATATCTCGAGAAGGAAGTATCCGACTATTTTGCGGTTTTCATCTTTCAATTCCTCACTAAGGGACCTTTCCAACCATACCAAGTTTGCCAGGCCGGAACTTAAACTCTAAGCTACAATGTCAGTCTTAAGTCATCAACCTACCCGGTGCCGTGACAGGCGATGGTTCAAAAAAGGAGATAGCGGTTGCGCCTAAACAGGGTGTGTATACTCAAGAATATCTCGAGAAGGAAGTATCCGACTATTTTGCGGTTTTCATCTTTCAATTCCTCACTAAGGGAAATTTCCAACCATACCAAGTTTGCCAGGCCGGAACTTAAACTCTAAGCTACAATCTCAGTCTTAAGTCATCAACCTACCCGGTGCCGTGACAGGCGATGGTTCAAAAAAGGAGCTAGCGGTTGCGCATAAACAGGGTCTATATACTCAAGAATATCTCGAGAAGGAAGTATCAGAATATTTTTGCGGTTTTCATCTTTCAATTCCTCACTAAGGGACCTTTCCAACCATACCAAGTTTGCCAGGCCGGAACTTAAACTCTAAGCTACAATCTCAGTCTTAAGTCATCAACCTACCCGGTGTCGTGACAGGCGATGGTTCAAAAAAGGAGCTAGCGGTTGCGCCTAAACATGGTGTGTATACTCAAGAATATCTCGAGAAGGAAGTATCCGAATATATTGCGGTTTCATCTTTCGATTTCTCACAAAGGGACCTTTGCCACCATACCAAGTTTGCCAGGCCGGAACTTAAACTCTAAACTACAATCTCAGTCTTAAGTCATCAACCTACCCGGTGCCGTGACAGGCGATGGTACTAAGGGACCTTTGCCACCATACCAAGTTTGCCAGGCCGGAACTTAAACTCTAAGCTACAATCTCAGTCTTAAGTCATCAACCTACCCGGTGCCGTGACAGGCGATGCCGCCGATGGTTCAAAAAAGGAGCTAGCGGTTGTGCCTAAACAGGGTCTGTATACTCTAGAATATCTCGAGAAGGAAGTATCCGACTATTTTGCGGTTTTCATCTTTCAATTGCTCACTAAGGGACCTTCCCAACCATACCAAGTTTGCCAGGCCGGAACTTACACTCTAAGCTACAATATCAGTCTTAAGTCATCAACCTACCCGGTGCCGTGACAGGCGATGGTTCAAAAAAGGAGATAGCGGTTGCGCCTAAACAGGGTGTGTATACTCAAGAATATCTCGAGAAGGAAGTATCCGAATATTTTGCGGTTTTCATCTTTCAATTCCTCACTAAGGGAAATTTCCAACCATACCAAGTTTGCCAGGCCGGAACTTAAACTCTAAGCTACAATCTCAGTCTTAAGTCATCAACCTACCCGGTGCCGTGACAGGCGATGGTTCAAGAAAGGAGATAGCGGTTGCGCCTAAACAGGGTGTGTATACTCAAGAATATCTCGAGAAGGAAGTATCCGACTATTTTGCAGTTTTCATCTTTCAATTCCTCACTAAGGGACCTTTCCAACCATACCAAGTTTGCCAGGCCGGAACTTAAACTCTAAGCTACAATCTCAGTCTTAAGTCATCAACCTACCCGGTGCCGTGACAGGCGATGGTTCAAAAAGGAGCTAGCGGTTGCGCCTAAACAGGGTGTGTATACTCAAGAATATCTCGAGAAAGAAGTATCCGACTATTTTGCGGTTTTCATCTTTCAATTCCTCACTACGGGACCTTTCCAACCATACCAAGTTTGCCAGGCCGGAACTTAAACTCTAAGCTACAATCTCAGTCTTAAGTCATCAACCTACCCGGTGCCGTGACAGGCGATGGTTCAAAAAAGGAGCTAGCGGTTGCGCCTAAACAGGGTGTGTATACTCAAGAATATCTCGAGAAGGAAGTATCCGACTATTTTGCGGTTTTCATCTTTCAATTCCTCACTAAGGGACCTTTCCAACCATACCAAGTTTGCCAGGCCGGAACTTAAACTCTAAGCTACAATCTCAGTCTTAAGTCATCAACCTACCCGGTGCCGTGACAGGCGATGGTTCAAAAAAGGAGCTAGCGGTTGCGCCTAAACAGGGTGTGTATACTCAAGAATATCTCGAGAAGGAAGTATCCGACTATTTTGCGGTTTTCATCTTTCAATTCCTCACTAAGGGACCTTTCCAACCATACCAAGTTTGCCAGGCCGGAACTTAAACTCTAAGCTACAATCTCAGTCTTAAGTCATCAACCTACCCGGTGCCGTGACAGGCGATGGTTCAAAAAAGGAGATAGCGGTTGCGCCTAAACAGGGTGTGTATACTCAAGAATATCTCGAGAAGGAAGTATCCGACTATTTTGCGGTTTTCATCTTTCAATTCCTCACTAAGGGAAATTTCCAACCATACCAAGTTTGCCAGGCCGGAACTTAAACTCTAAGCTACAATCTCAGTCTTAAGTCATCAACCTACCCGGTGCCGTGACAGGCGATGGTTCAAAAAAGGAGCTAGCGGTTGCGCCTAAACAGGGTGTGTATACTCAAGAATATCTCGAGAAGGAAGTATCCGAATATTTTGCGGTTTTCATCTTTCAATTTCTCACTAAGGGACCTTTGCCACCATTGCAAGTTTGCCAGGCCGGAACTTAAACTCTAAGCTACAATCTCAGTCTTAAGTCATCAATCTC
>NC_049982.1:25296918-25297534 GCF_000003815.2 Branchiostoma floridae
GGTGCCGTGACAGGCGATGCCGCCGATGGTTCAAAAAAGGAGCTAGCGGTTGTGCCTAAACAGGGTCTGTATACTCTAGAATATCTCGAGAAGGAAGTATCCGAATATTTTGCGGTTTTCATCTTTCAATTCCTCACTAAGGGACCTTTCCAACCATACCAAGTTTGCTAGGCCGGAACTTACACTCTAAGCTACAATCTCAGTCTTAAGTCATCAACCTACCCGGTGCCGTGACAGGCGATGGTTCAAAAAAGGAGATAGCGGTTGCGCCTAAACAGGGTGTGTATACTCAAGAATATCTCGAGAAGGAAGTATCCGAATATTTTGCGGTTTTCATCTTTCAATTCCTCACTAAGGGAAATTTCCAACCATACCAAGTTTGCCAGGCCGGAACTTAAACTCTAAGCTACAATCTCAGTCTTAAGTCATCAACCTACCCGGTGCCGTGACAGGCGATGGTTCAAAAAAGGAGATAGCGGTTGCGCCTAAACAGGGTGTGTATACTCAAGAATATCTCGAGAAGGAAGTATCCGACTATTTTGCGGTTTTCATCTTTCAATTCCTCACTAAGGGACCTTTCCAACCATACCAAGTTTGCCAGGCCGGAACTTAAACT
>NC_049982.1:25297634-25304040 GCF_000003815.2 Branchiostoma floridae
TAAACAGGGTGTGTATACTCAAGAATATCTCGAGAAGGAAGTATCCGACTATTTTGTGGTTTTCATCTTTCAATTTCTCACTAAGGGACCTTTGCCACCATACCAAGTTTGCCAGGCCGGAACTTAAACTCTAAACTACAATCTCAGTCTTAAGTCATCAACCTACCCGGTGCCGTGACAGGCGATGGTACTAAGGGACCTTTGCCACCATACCAAGTTTGCCAGGCCGGAACTTAAACTCTAAGCTACAATCTCAGTCTTAAGTCATCAACCTACCCGGTGCCGTGACAGGCGATGCCGCCGATGGTTCAAAAAAGGAGCTAGCGGTTGTGCCTAAACAGGGTCTGTATACTCTAGAATATCTCGAGAAGGAAGTATCCGAATATTTTGCGGTTTTCATCTTTCAATTCCTCACTAAGGGACCTTTCCAACCATACCAAGTTTGCCAGGCCGGAACTTAAACTCTAAGCTACAATCTCAGTCTTAAGTCATCAACCTACCCGGTGCCGTGACAGGCGATGGTTCAAAAAAGGAGCTAGCGGTTGCGCCTAAACAGGGTGTGTATACTCAAGAATATCTCGAGAAGGAAGTATCCGACTATTTTGTGGTTTTCATCTTTCAATTTCTCACTAAGGGACCTTTGCCACCATACCAAGTTTGCCAGGCCAGAACTTAAACTCTAAGCTACAATCTCAGTCTTAAGTCATCAACCTACCCGGTGCCGTGACAGGCGATGGTTCAAAAAAGGAGCTAGCGGTTGCGCATAAACAGGGTGTGTATACTCAAGAATATCTCGAAAAGAAAGTATCCGAATATTTTGCGGTTTTCATCTTTCAATTCCTCACTAAGGGACCTTTCCAACCATACCAAGTTTGCCAGGCCGGAACTTAAACTCTAAGCTACAATCTCAGTCTTAAGTCATCAACCTACCCGGTGCCGTGACAGGCGATGGTTCAAAAAAGGAGATAGCGGTTGCGCCTAAACAGGGTGTGTATACTCAAGAATATCTCGAAAAGGAAGTATCCGACTATTTTGCGGTTTTCATCTTTCAATTCCTCACTAAGGGACCTTTACAACCATACCAAGTTTGCCAGGCCGGAACTTAAACTCTAAGCTACAATCTCAGTCTTAAGTCGTCAACCTACCCGGTGCCTTGACAGGCGATGGTTCAAAAAAGGAGCTAGCGGTTGCGCCTAAACAGGGTCTATATACTCAAGAATATCTCGAGAAGGAAGTATCCGACTATTTTGCGGTTTTGATCTTTCAATTCCTCACTACGGGACCTTTACAACCATACCAAGTTTGCCAGGCCGGAACTTAAACTCTAAGCTACAATCTCAGTCTTAAGTCATCAACCTACCCGGTGCCGTGACAGGCGATGGTTCAAAAAAGGAGATAGCGGTTGCGCCTAAACAGGGTGTGTATACTCAAGAATATCTCGAGAAGGAAGTATCCGACTATTTTAGCGGTTCTTCATCTTTCAATTCCTCACTAAGGGACCTTTCCAACCATACCATAAGTTTGACCAGGCCGGAACTTAAACTCTAAGCTACAATCTCAGTCTTAAGTCATCAACCTACCCGGTGCCGTGACAGGCGATGGTTCAAAAAAGGAGCTAGCGGTTGCGCCTAAACATGGTGTGTATACTCAAGAATATCTCGAGAAGGAAGTATCCGAATATTTAGCGGTTTCATCTTTCAATTTCTCACTAAGGGACCTTTGCCACCATACCAAGTTTGCCAGGCCGGAACTTAAACTCTAAACTACAATCTCAGTCTTAAGTCATCAACCTAGCCGGTGCCGTGACAGGCGATGGTACTAAGGGACCTTTGCCACCATACCAAGTTTGCCAGGCCGGAACTTAAACTCTAAGCTACAATCTCAGTCTTAAGTCTTCAACGTACTCGGTGTCGTGACAGGCGAGACAGCCGATGGTTCTAAAAAGGAGCTAGCGGTTGTGCCTAAACAGGGTCTGTATACTCTAGAATATCTCGAGAAGGAAGTATCCGAATATTTTGCGGTTTTCATCTTTCAATTCCTCACTAAGGGACCTTTCCAACCATACCAAGTTTGCCAGGCCGGAACTTAAACTCTAAGCTACAATCTCAGTCTTAAGTCGTCAACCTACCCGGTGCCTTGACAGGCGATGGTTCAAAAAAGGAGCTAGCGGTTGCGCCTAAACAGGGTCTATATACTCAAATATATCTCGAGAAGGAAGTATCCGACTATTTTGCGGTTTTCATCTTTCAATTCCTCACTACGGGACCTTTACAACCATACCAAGTTTGCCAGGCCGGAACTTAAACTCTAAGCTACAATCTCAGTCTTAAGTCATCAATCTACCCGCTGCACCGACAGGCGATGGTTCAAAAAAGGAGCTAGTTGTTCTTCGGAGTCAATGTGTGTATAACTCAAGAATATCTCGAAAAGAAAGTATCCGAATATTTTGCGGTTTTCATCTTTCAATTCCTCACTACGGGACCTTTCCAACCATACCAAGTTTGCCAGGCCGGAACTTAAACTCTAAGCTACAATCTCAGTCTTAAGTCATCAACCTACCCGGTGCCGTGACAGGCGATGGTTCAAAAAAGGAGATAGCGGTTGCGCCTAAACAGGGTGTGTATACTCAAGAATATCTCGAGAAGGAAGTATCCGACTATTTTGCGGTTTTCATCTTTCAATTCCTCACTAAGGGAAATTTCCAACCATACCAAGTTTGCCAGGCCGGAACTTAAACTCTAAGCTACAATCTCAGTCTTAAGTCATCAACCTACCCGGTGCCGTGACAGGCGATGGTTCAAAAAAGGAGCTAGCGGTTGCGCCTAAACAGGGTGTGTATACTCAAGAATATCTCGAGAAGGAAGTATCCGAATATTTTGCGGTTTTCATCTTTCAATTCCTCACTAAGGGACATTTCCAACCATACCAAGTTTGCCAGGCCGGAACTTAAACTCTAAGCTACAATCTCAGTCTTAAGTCATCAACCTACCCGGTGCCGTGACAGGCGATGGTTCAAAAAAGGAGATAGCGGTTGCGCCTGAACAGGGTGTGTATACTCAAGAATATCTCGAGAAGGAAGTATCCGACTATTTTGCGGTTTTCATCTTTCAATTCCTCACTAAGGGACCTTTCCAACCATACCAAGTTTGCCAGGCCGGAACTTAAACTCTAAGCTACAATCTCAGTCTTAAGTCATCAACCTACCCGGTGCCGTGACAGGCGATGGTTCAAAAAAGGAGCTAGCGGTTGCTCATTAACATTCGGCGGAAGCGTTCACAAACAAGAATATCTCGAGAAGGAAGTATCCGAATATTTTTGCGGTTTTCATCTTTCAATTCCTCACTAAGGGACCTTTCCAACCATACCAAGTTTGCCAGGCCGGAACTTAAACTCTAAGCTACAATCTCAGTCTTAAGTCATCAACCTACCCGGTGTCGTGACAGGCGATGGTTCAAAAAAGGAGCTAGCGGTGCGCCTAAACATAGTGTGTATACTCAAGAATATCTCGAGAAGGAAGTATCCGAATATTTTGCGGTTTTCATCTTTCAATTTCTCACTAAGGTACCTTTGCCACCATACCAAGTTTGCCAGGCCGGAACTTAAACTCTAAACTACAATCTCAGTCTTAAGTCATCAACCTACCCGGTGCCGTGACAGGCGATGGTACTAAGGGACCTTTGCCACCATACCAAGTTTGCCAGGCCGGAACTTAAACTCTAAGCTACAATCTCAGTCTTAAGTCATCAACCTACCCGGTGCCGTGACAGGCGATGCCGCCGATGGTTCAAAAAAGGAGCTAGCGGTTGTGCCTAAACAGGGTCTGTATACTCTAGAATATCTCGAGAAGGAAGTATCCGACTATTTTGCGGTTTTCATCTTTCAATTGCTCACTAAGGGACCTTCCCAACCATACCAAGTTTGCCAGGCCGGAACTTACACTCTAAGCTACAATATCAGTCTTAAGTCATCAACCTACCCGGTGCCGTGACAGGCGATGGTTCAAAAAAGGAGATAGCGGTTGCGCCTAAACAGGGTGTGTATACTCAAGAATATCTCGAGAAGGAAGTATCCGAATATTTTGCGGTTTTCATCTTTCAATTCCTCACTAAGGGAAATTTCCAACCATACCAAGTTTGCCAGGCCGGAACTTAAACTCTAAGCTACAATCTCAGTCTTAAGTCATCAACCTACCCGGTGCCGTGACAGGCGATGGTTCAAGAAAGGAGATAGCGGTTGCGCCTAAACAGGGTGTGTATACTCAAGAATATCTCGAGAAGGAAGTATCCGACTATTTTGCGGTTTTCATCTTTCAATTCCTCACCAAGGGACCTTTCCAACCATACCAAGTTTGCCAGGCCGGAACTTAAACTCTAAGCTACAATCTCAGTCTTAAGTCATCAACCTACCCGGTGCCGTGACAGGCGATGGTTCAAAAAAGGAGCTAGCGGTTGCGCCTAAACAGGGTGTGTATACTCAAGAATATCTCGAGAAGGAAGTATCCGACTATTTTGCGGTTTTCATCTTTCAATTTCTCACTAAGGGACCTTTGCCACCATACCAAGTTTGCCAGGCCAGAACTTAAACTATAAGCTACAATCTCAGTCTTAAGTCATCAACCTACCCGGTGCCGTGACAGGCGATGGTTCAAAAAAGGAGCTAGCGGTTGCGCATAAACAGGGTGTGTATACTCAAGAATATCTCGAAAAGAAAGTATCCGAATATTTTGCGGTTTTCATCTTTCAATTCCTCACTAAGGGACCTTTCCAACCATACCAAGTTTGCCAGGCCGGAACTTAAACTCTAAGCTACAATCTCAGTCTTAAGTCATCAACCTACCCGGTGCCGTGACAGGCGATGGTTCAAAAAAGGAGATAGCGGTTGCGCCTAAACAGGGTGTGTATACTCAAGAATATCTCGAGAAGGAAGTATCCGACTATTTTGCGGTTTTCATCTTTCAATTCCCCACTAAGGGACCTTTACAACCATACCAAGTTTGCCAGGCCGGAACTTAAACTCTAAGCTACAATCTCAGTCTTAAGTCGTCAACCTACCCGGTGCCTTGACAGGCGATGGTTCAAAAAAGGAGCGGTAGCAGGTTGCGCCTAAACAGGGTCTATATACTCAAGAATATCTCGAGAAGGAAGTATCCGAATATTTTGCGGTTTTCATCTTTCAATTCCTCACTAAGGGACCTTTCCAACCATACCAAGTTTGCCAGGCCGGAACTTAAACTCTAAGCTACAATCTCAGTCTTAAGTCATCAACCTACCCGGTGCCGTGACAGGCGATGGTACTAAGGGACCTTTGCCACCATACCAAGTTTGCCAGGCCGGAACTTAAACTCTAAGCTACAATCTCAGTCTTAAGTCATCAACCTACCCGGTGCCGTGACAGGCGATGCCGCCGATGGTTCAAAACTGAGCTTTCAGGAGGTGTCTAAACAGGGTCTGTATACTCTAGAATATCTCGAGAAGGAAGTATCCGACTATTTTGCGGTTTTCATCTTTCAATTGCTCACTACGGGACCTTTACAACCATACCAAGTTTGCCAGGCCGGAATTTAAACTCTAAGCTACATTCTCAGTCTTAAGTCATCAACCTACCCGGTGCCGTGACAGGCGATGGTTCAAAAAAGGAGATAGCGGTTGCGCCTAAACAGGGTGTGTATACTCAAGAATATCTCGAGAAGGAAGTATCCGACTATTTTGCGGTTTTCATCTTTCAATTCCTCACTAAGGGACCTTTCCAACCATACCAAGTTTGCCAGGCCGGAACTTAAACTCTAAGCTACAATCTCAGTCTTAAGTCGTCAACCTACCCGGTGCCTTGACAGGCGATGGTTCAAAAAAGGAGCTAGCGGTTGCGCCTAAACAGGGTCTATATACTCAAAGAATATCTCGAGAAGGAAGTATCCGACTATTTTGCGGTTTTCATCTTTCAATTTCTCACTACGGGACCTTTCCAACCATACCAAGTTTGCCAGGCCGGAACTTAAACTCTAAGCTACAATCTCAGTCTTAAGTCATCAATCTACCCGCTGCACCGACAGGCGATGGTTCAAAAATGGAGCTAGCGGTTGCGCCTAAACAGGGTGTGTATACTCAAGAATATCTCGAAAAGAAAGTATCCGAATATTTTGCGGTTTTCATCTTTCAATTCCTCACTAAGGGACCTTTCCAACCATACCAAGTTTGCCAGGCCGGAACTTAAACTCTAAGCTACAATCTCAGTATTAAGTCATCAACCTACCCGGTGTCGTGACAGGCGATGGTTCAAAAAAGGAGCTAGCGGTTGCGCCTAAACATGGTGTGTATACTCAAGAATATCTCGAGAAGGAAGTATCCGAATATTTTGCGGTTTTCATCTTTCAATTTCTCACTAAGGGACCTTTGCCACCATACCAAGT
>NC_049982.1:25304335-25305529 GCF_000003815.2 Branchiostoma floridae
ATGGTTCAAAAAAGGAGCTAGCGGTTGCGCCTAAACAGGGTGTGTATACTCAAGAATATCTCGAGAAGGAAGTATCCGACTATTTTGCAGTTTTCGTCTTTTAATTCCACACTAACGGAAGTTTCCAACCATACCAAGTTTGCCAGGCCGGAACTTAAACTCTAAGCTACAATCTCAGTCTTAAGTCATCAATCTACCCGCTGCATCGACAGGCGATGGTTCAAAAAAGGAGCTAGCGGTTGCGCCTAAACAGGGTGTGTATACTCAAGAATATCTCGAGAAGGAAGTATCTGAATATTTTGCGGTTTTCATCTTTCAATTACTCACTAAGGGACCTTTCCAACCATACCAAGTTTGCCAGGCCGGAACTTAAACTCTAAGCTACAATCTCAGTCTTAAGTCATCAACCTACCCGGTGCCGTGACAGGCGATGGTTCAAAAAAGGAGATAGCGGTTGCGCCTGAACAGGGTGTGTATACTCAAGAATATCTCGAGAAGGAAGTATCCGACTATTTTGCGGTTTTCATCTTTCAATTCCTCACTAAGGGACCTTTCCAACCATACCAAGTTTGCCAGGCCGGAACTTAAACTCTAAGCTACAATCTCAGTCTTAAGTCGTCAACCTACCCGATGCCTTGACAGGCGATGGTTCAAAAAAGGAGCTAGCGGTTGCGCCTAAACAGGGTCTATATACTCAAGAATATCTCGAGAAGGAAGTATCCGACTATTTTGCGGTTTTCATCTTTCAATTCCTCACTACGGGACCTTTCCAACCATACCAAGTTTGCCAGGCCGGAACTTAAACTCTAAGCTACAATCTCAGTCTTAAGTCATCAATCTACCCGCTGCACCGACAGGCGATGGTTCAAAAAAGGAGCTAGCGGTTGCGCCTAAACAGGGTCTGTATACTCAAGAATATCTCGAGAAGGAAGTATCCGACTATTTTGCGGTTTTCATCTTTCAATTCCTCACTAAGGGACCTTTCCAACCATACCAAGTTTGCCAGGCCGGAACTTAAACTCTAAGCTACAATCTCAGTCTTAAGTCATCAACCTACCCGGTGCCGTGACAGACGATGGTTCAAAAAAGGAGCTAGCGGTTGCGCCTAAACAGGGTGTGTATACTCAAGAATATCTCGAGAAGGAAGTATCCGACTATTTTGCGGTTTTCATCTTTCAATTCCTCACTAAGGGA
>NC_049982.1:25308124-25308873 GCF_000003815.2 Branchiostoma floridae
TTTCTAACCATACCAAGTTTGCCAGGCCGGAACTTAAACTCTAAGCTACAATCTCAATCTTAAGTCATCAACCTACCCGTGCCGTGACAGGCGATGGTTGAAAAAAGGAGCTAGCGGTTGTGCCTAAACAGGGTCTATATACTCAAGAATATCTCGAGAAGGAAGTATCGGAATATTTTGCGGTTTTCATCTTTCAATTCCTCACTAAGGGACCTTTCCAACCATACCAAGTTTGCCAGGCCGGAACTTAAACTATAAGCTACAATCTCAGTCTTAAGTCTTCAACCTACCCGGTGCCGTGACAGGCGATGGTTCAAAAAAGGAGCTAGCGGTTCGCCTAAACAGGGTCTGTATACTCAAGAATATCTCGAAAAGGAAGTATCGGAATATTTTGCGGTTTTCATCTTTCAATTCCTCACTAAGGGACCTTTCCAACCATACCAAGTTTGCCAGGCCGGAACTTAAACTCTAAGCTACAATTTCAGTCTTAAGTCATCAACCTACCCGGTGCCGTGACAGGCTATGGTTCAAAAAAGGAGCTAGCGGTTCGCCTAAACAGGGTCTGTATACTCAAGAATATCTCGAGAAGGAAGTATCGGAATATTTTGCGGTTTTCATCTTTCAATTCCTCACTAAGGACCTTTCCAACCATACCAAGTTTGCCAGGCCGGAACTTAAACTCTAAGCTACAATCTCAGTCTTAAGTCAATCAACCTACCCGGTGCCGTGACTGGCGATGGTTAAAAAAA
>NC_049982.1:25308973-25309947 GCF_000003815.2 Branchiostoma floridae
TCAAGAATATCTCGAGAAGGAAGTATCGGAATATTTTGCGGTTTTCATCTTTCAATTCCTCACTAAGGGACCTTTCCAACCATACCAAGTTTGCCAGGCCGGAACTTAAACTCTAAGCTACAATCTCAGTCTTAATTCATCAACCTACCCGTGCCGTGACAGGCGATGGTTCAAAAAAGGAGCTAGCGGTTGCGCCTAAACAGGGTCTGTATACTCAAGAATATCTCGAGAAGGAAGTATCGGAATATTTTGCGGTTTTCATCTTTCAATTCTTCACTAAGGGACCTTTCCAACCATACCAAGTTTGCCAGGCCGGAACTTAAACTCTAAGCTACAATCTCAGTCTTAAGTCATCAACCTACCCGGTGCCGTGACAGGCGATGGTTCAAAAAAGGAGCTAGCGGTTGCGCCTAAACAGGGTCTGTATACTCAAGAATATCTCGAGAAGGAAGTATCGGAATATTTTGCGGTTTTCATCTTTCAATTCCTCACTAAGGGACCTTTCCAACCATACCAAGTTTGCCAGGCCGGAACTTAAACTCTAAGCTACAATCTCAGTCTTAAGTCATCAACCTACCCGGTGCCGTGACAGGCGATGGTTCAAAAAAGGAGCTAGCGGTTGCGCCTAAACAGGGTCTGTATACTCAAGAATATCTCGAGAAGGAAGTATCGGAATATTTTGCGGTTTTCATCTTTCAATTCCTCACTAAGGGACCTTTCCAACCATACCAAGTTTGCCAGGCCGGAACTTAAACTATAAGCTACAATCTCAGTCTTAATTCATCAACCTACCCGTGCCGTGACAGGCGATGGTTCAAAAAAGGAGCTAGCGGTTGCGCCTAAACAGGGTCTGTATACTCAAGAATATCTCGAGAAGGAAGTATCGGAATATTTTGCGGTTTTCATCTTTCAATTCCTCACTAAGGGACTTTTCCAACCATACCAAGTTTGCCAGGCCGGAACTTAAACTCTAA
>NC_049982.1:25310047-25313519 GCF_000003815.2 Branchiostoma floridae
CGTGACAGGCGATGGTTCAAAAAAGGAGCTAGCGGTTGCGCCTAAACAGGGTCTGTATACTCAAGAATATCTCGAGAAGGAAGTATCGGAATATTTTGCGGTTTTCATCTTTCAATTCCTCACTAAGGGACCTTTCCAACCATACCAAGTTTGCCAGGCCGGAACTTAAACTCTAAGCTACAATCTCAGTCTTAAGTCATCAACCTACCCGGTGCCGTGACAGGCGTTGGTTGAAAAAAGGAGCTAGCGGTTGCGCCTAAACAGGGTCTGTATACTCAAGAATATCTCGAGAAGGAAATATTGGAATATTTTGCGGTTTTCATCTTTCAATTCCTCACTAAGGGACCTTTCCAACCATACCAAGTTTGCCAGGCCGTAACTTAAACTCTAAGCTACAATCTCAGTCTTAAGTCATCAACCTACCCGTGCCGTGACAGGCGATGGTTGAAAAAAGGAGCTAGCGGTTGCGCCTAAACAGGGTCTGTATACTCAAGAATATCTCGAGAAGGAAGTATCGGAATATTTTGCGGTTTTCATCTTTCAATTCCTCACTAAGGGACCTTTCCAACCATACCAAGTTTGCCAGGCCGGAACTTAAACTCTAAGCTACAATTTCAGTCTTAAGTCATCAACCTACCCGGTGCCGTGACAGGCGATGGTTCAAAAAAGGAGCTAGCGGTTGCGCCTAAACAGGGTCTATATACTCAAGAATATCTCGAGAAGGAAGTATCGGAATATTTTGCGGTTTTCATCTTTCAATTTCTCACTAAAGGACCTTTCCAACCACGCCAAGTCTGCCAGGCCGGAACTTAAACTCTGAGCTACAATCTCAGTCTTAAGTCATCAACCTACCCGGTGCCGTGACAGGCGATGGTTCAAAAAAGGAGCTAGCGGTTGCGCCTAAACAGGGTCTGTATACTCAAGAATATCTCGAGAAGGAAGTATCGGAATATTTTGCGGTTTTCATCTTTCAATTCCTCACTAAAGGAACCTTTCCAACCATACCAAGTTTGCCAGGCCGGAACTTAAACTCTAAGCTACAATCTCAGTCTTAAGTCATCAACCTACCCGGTGCCGTGACAGGCGATGGTTCAAAAAAGGAGCTAGCGGTTGCGCCTAAACAGGCTCTGTATACTCAAGAATATCTCGAGAAGGAAGTATCGGAATATTTTGCGGTTTTCATCTTTCAATTCCTCACTAAGGGACCTTTCCAACCATACCAAGTTTGCCAGGCCGGAACTTAAACTCTAAGCTACAATCTCAGTCTTAAGTCATCAACCTACCCGTGCCGTGACAGGCGATGGTTCAAAAAAGGAGCTAGCGGTTGCGCCTAAACAGGGTCTGTATACTCAAGAATATCTCGAGAAGGAAGTATCGGAATATTTTGCGGTTTTCATCTTTCAATTCCTCACTAAGGGACCTTTCCAACCATACCAAGTTTGCCAGGCCGGAAGTTAAACTCTAAGCTACAATTTCAGTCTTAAGTCATCAACCTACCCGTGCCGTGACAGGCGATGGTTCAAAAAAGGAGCTAGCGGTTGCGCCTAAACAGGGTCTGTATACTCAAGAATATCTCGAGAAGGAAGTGTCGGAATATTTTGCGGTTTTCATCTTTCAATTCCTCACTAAGGGACCTTTCCAACCATACCAAGTTTGCCAGGCCGGAACTTAAACTCTAAGCTACAATCTCAGTCTTAAGTCATCAACCTACCCGCTGCACCGACAGGCGATGGTTCAAAAAAGGAGCTAGCGGTTGCGCCTAAGCAGGGTGTGTATTCTCAAGATCATCTCGAGAAGGAAGTATCCGAATATTTTGCGGTTTTCATCTTTCAATTCCTCACTAAGGGACATTTCCAACCATACCAAGTTTGCCAGGCCGGAACTTAAACTCTAAGCTACAATCTCAGTCTTAAGTCATCAACCTACCCGGTGCCGTGACAGGCGATGGTTCAAAAAAGGAGATAGCGGTTGCGCCTAAACAGGGTGTGTATACTCAAGAATATCTCGAGAAGGAAGTATCCGACTATTTTGCGGTTTTCATCTTTCAATTCCTCACTAAAGGACCTTTCCAACCATACCAAGTTTGCCAGGCCGGAACTTAAACTCTAAGCTACAATCTCAGTCTTAAGTCGTCAACCTACCCGGTGCCTTGACAGGCGATGGTTCAAAAAAGGAGCTAGCGGTTGCGCCTAAACAGGGTCTATATACTCAAGAATATCTCGAGAAGGAAGTATCCGACTATTTTGCGGTTTTCATCTTTCAATTCCTCACTACGGGACCTTTACAACCATACCAAGTTTGCCAGGCCGGAACTTAAACTCTAAGCTACAATCTCAGTCTTAAGTCATCAATCTACCCGCTGCACCGACAGGCGATGGTTCAAAAAAGGAGCTAGCGGTTGCGCCTAAACAGGGTGTGTATACTCAAGAATATCTCGAAAAGAAAGTATCCGAATATTTTGCGGTTTTCATCTTTCAATTCCTCACTACGGGACCTTTCCAACCATACCAAGTTTGCCAGGCCGGAACTTAAACTCTAAGCTACAATCTCAGTCTTAAGTCATCAACCTACCCGGTGCCGTGACAGGCGATGGTTCAAAAAAGGAGCTAGCGGTTGCGCCTAAACAGGGTGTGTATACTCAAGAATATCTCGAGAAGGAAGTATCCGACTATTTTGCGGTTTTCATCTTTCAATTCCTCACTAAGGGATCTTTCCAACCATACCAAGTTTGCCAGGCCGGAACTTAAACTCTAAGCTACAATCTCAGTCTTAAGTCATCAACCTACCCGGTGCACTGACAGGCGATGGTTCAAAAAAGGAGCTAGCGGTTGCGCCTAAACAGGGTGTGTATACTCAAGAATATCTCGAGAAGGAAGTATCCGAATATTTTGCGGTTTTCATCTTTCAATTCCTCACTAAGGGACATTTCCAACCATACCAAGTTTGCCAGGCCGGAACTTAAACTCTAAGCTACAATCTCAGTCTTAAGTCATCAACCTACCCGGTGCCGTGACAGGCGATGGTTCAAAAAAGGAGCTAGCGGTTGCGCCTAAACAGGGTGTGTATACTCAAGAATATCTCGAGAAGGAAGTATCCGACTATTTTGCGGTTTTCATCTTTCAAATTCTCACTAAGGGACCTTTCCAACCATACCAAGTTTGCCAGGCCGGAACTTAAACTCTAAGCTACAATCTCAGTCTTAAGTCATCAACCTACCCGGTGCCGTGACAGGCGATGGTTCAAAAAAGGAGATAGCGGTTGCGCATAAACAGGGTCTATATACTCAAGAATATCTCGAGAAGGAAGTATCCGACTATTTTGCGGTTTTCATCTTTCAATTCCTCACTACGGGACCTTTCCAACCATACCAAGTTTGCCAGGCCGGAACTTAAACTCTAAGATACAATCTCAGTCTTAAGTCTTCAACATACCCGGTGCCGTGAGTGTCAGCCACAGCAGTGAGTTTGTCTGA
>NC_049982.1:25327325-25328251 GCF_000003815.2 Branchiostoma floridae
GACATCGGAAAGATTGTATCTGTTATATGTAACTTTCACAAAGGAGATTTGCTTTTCTTGGTTAAACTTAACACGCAAACACTATTCATTTGAAGCCGCTGCTTAAGTGAACGGCGCATGTGGTATATTGAGCGGAAAATACTCTTAATTTGGTAAAAGCAATGCCTCTTCTTCAAGTAATGATTAACGCTACCTTTCCGACATCTTTTTTCCGCCTATACATAAAAGGGGGGAGGTTTGCTTAAACCTCCCCCCTTTTATGTAAAGTCAGCTCAAATGTAACGGAAAGATATCGGAAAGATTGTATCTGTTATATGTAGCTTTCACACAGGATATTTACTTTTCTTGGTTAAACTAAACACGCAAACACAGCAGGAGCTATTCATTTGAAGCCGCTGCTTTATTGAACGGCGCATGTGGTATATTGAGCGGAAAATACTCTTAATTTGGTAAAAGCAATGCCTCTTCTTAGAAATAAACGCTACCATACCTATACATAAAAGGGGGAGGTCTCCATAGACCTATACTGATAAGAGTATGTAAAATGAGATCAATTGTAACGGAAGGGCAATGAAAATATATCATCTCCTATTGGTAATTTCCACCTTAGAGAATCACGAAAATAAAAAAAAGGCGAAGGTTAACTGATTGTATGTGAACGTATGGTCGGTTCAAAGCCTGTAGATGTTTTCTGTACATAAGCAATACCCGTTTCATATACGGCGCATATAAGGATGCTTAAAGGTTATGTAAAGATATTACATGTATTTAATCTGCCTTAACGAATACGGAAAGGTTACGGAAATGTAAAACCATGGTTTCCGTGGTCTTTACGATACCGTAAACTCTGCGGAAATATTTTCCCACCTTTAGGCTACATTTAAGTATCTCGGAAAGTATGCTTAAATATTCGTTTTCGTGCTGTG
>NC_049982.1:25328351-25344181 GCF_000003815.2 Branchiostoma floridae
GTTTGAGTTGAAGATACAAGCCACAAAATATTAAAAAACAAAAAAAAATTCTGTCGGCGTATCGTCTTCTCAAGCTCTCTTTGAAATGCCTCTCTGCGGAGGTCACAGAACTGCACCCGACTCACACTAGAAAGGCAGTTGCGTAATGGGGCGCATTTATACACGGAACAGAAAACTTTCACAATCCAAACCATACAGTCTCAGAGTCGACACCTTCCGTGACCACGCAGCACAGTTTATATCTGGCTGCCCCTCAAAGAAGGCTTTTTACTTCTTCTTCAACAAGTTAATCCGTACTATTTTATGTACCCGCGTCATAGACCCCGGGATTCACCCATTAATACTGTGTTCTGCTACCTGTAAGGGTTCGCTTTTTTGCGGTTACCGAAGGGTTCGCTTAGCGTTAGCGGTTACCCCCAAGGGGAGCCTTCATTCGTATGTAGAAAAGTAAGAAAGTAATTTTTGGTACTCAAATAACTTTCTACCTTCTGCCCTCGTATTTTACTATGATATTCAAGTGTTGAAAGTAACGCACACTTTCTTTGAAATTCCTGAAGTCCAATTGTAAAGGTTCGCTTTTTTGGCGGTTACCGAAGGGTTCGCTTAGCGTTAGCGGTTACCCCCCCAGGTGAACCTTCATTCGTATGAAGAAATGTCAGTAAGTAATTTTTGGTATCCAAAAAACTTTCTACCTTCTGCCCACGTGTTTTACTACGATATTCAAGTGTTGAAAGTAACGCACACTTTCTTTGAAATTACTGAAGTCCAATTGTAAGGGTTCGCTTTTTTGCGGATACCGCAGGGTTCGTTTAGCGTTAGCGGTTACAAAAGGTGAGCCTTCATTCGTATGTAGAAAAGTAAGAAAGTACTTTTTGGTACTCAAATAACTTTCTACCTTCTGCTAACGTGTTTTACTATCATATTCAAGTGTTGAAAGTAGCGCACACTTTCTTTGAAATTACTGAAGTCCAATTGTAAGGGTTCGCTTTTTTGCAGTTACCGAAGGGTTCGCTAAGTGTTAGCAGTTACAAAAGGTGAGCATTCATTCGTATGTAGAAAAGTAAGAAAGTACTTTTTGGTACTCAAATAACTTTCTACCTAGCGCGCCTGTCACGGCAACGGGAAGGTGATGACTTAAGACTGAGATTGTAGACTGTAGACTGATTGTAGACTGAGATTCAAGTTCCGGCCCGGCACACTTGGTATGGTTGGAAAGGTCGCATAGCAAGGACTTGAAAGATGCAAACCGCAAAATTCTCGCATACTTCCTTCTCGAGATATTCTTCAGCATACGGACTCTATTTAGGCGCAACCGATAGCTCCATTTTTTGAAGCACCGCCTGTCTTGGCAACGGGTAGGGTGATGACTTAAGACTGAGATTGTAGCTTAGGGTTCAAGTTCCTGCCCGGCACACTTGGTATTGTTGGAAAGGTCGCTTAGCAAGGACTTGAAAGATGCAAACCGCAAAATTCTCGCATACTTCCTTCTCGAGATATTCTTCAGCATACGGACTCTATTTAGGCGCAACCAATAGCTCCATATTTTGAATCACCGCCTAGCGCTTTCACGGCAACGGGTAGGGTGATGACTTAAGACTGAGATTGTAGCTTAGGGTTCAAGTTCCGGCCCGGCACACTTGGTATGGTTGGAAAGGTCGCTTAGCAAGGACTTGAAGGATGCAAACCGCAAAATTCTCGGATACTTCCTTCTCGAGATATTTTTGAGCATACGGGACTCTATTAAGGCGCAACCGATAGCTCCACATTTTGGAGCACCGCCTGTCACGGCAACGGGTAGGGTGATGACTTAAGACTGAGATTGTAGCTTAGGGTTCAAGTTACGGCCCGGCACACTTGGTATGGTTGGAAAGGTCGCTTAGTAAGGAATTGAAAGATGCAAACCGCAAAATTCTCGGATACTTCCTTCCTCAGATATTCTTGAGCATACGGACTCTATTTAGGCGCAACCGATAGCTCCATTTTTTGGTGCACCGCCTGTCACGGCAACAGGTAGGGTGATGACTTAAGACTGAGATTGTAGCTAAGGGTTCAAGTTCCGGCCCGGCACACTTGGTATGGTTGGAAAGGTCGCTTAGCAAGGACATGAAGGATGCAAACCGCAAAATTCTCGCATACTTCCTTCTCGAGATATTCTTGAGCATACGGACTCTATTTAGGCGCAACCGATAGCTCCATTTTTTGGTGCACCGCCTGTCGCGGCAACGGGTAGGGTGATGACTTAAGACTGAGATTGTAGCTTAGGGTTCAAGTTCCGGCCCGGCACACTTGGTATTGTTGGAAAGGTCGCTTAGCAAGGACTTGAAAGATGCAAACCGCAAAATTCTCGGATACTTCCTTCTCGAGATATTCTTGAGCATATGGACTCTATTTAGGCGCAACCGATAGCTCCATTTATTGAAGCACCGCCTGTCACGGCAACGGGTAGGGTGATGACTTAAGACTGAGATTGTAGCTTAGGGTTCAAGTTCCGGCCCGGCACACTTGGTATGGTTGGAAAGGTCGCTTAGCAAGGACTTGAAAGATGCAAACCGCAAAATTCTCGGATACTTCCTTCTCGAGATATTCTTGAGCATACGGACTCTATTTAGGTGCAACCGATAGCTCCATTTTTTTGAAGCACCGCCTGTCTTGGCAACGGGTAGGGTGATGACTTAAGACTGAGATTGTAGCTTAGGGTTCAAGTTCCGGCCCGGCACACTTGGTATGGTTGGAAAGGTCGCTTAGCAAGGACTTGAAAGATGCAAACCGCAAAATTCTCGCATACTTCCTTCTCGAGATATTCTTCAGCATACGGACTCTATTTAGGCGCAACCGATCACGATGGTCTAAAAAGGCCCTGAAAATCCTATCTTGAAAGCCATGTCAATCAATGCCAATCATCCATTTCACTAATGGCAACGGTAGCTGATTGGTTCTCACCTTTGAGGGCGGAAACTTGAAATGTTTTTGTTTCACCTAGACGAGCTTAATTTTTCCCGCGAACTTACCCTTTCAAATGCACGCCTGTCTCCGCCACAATTGTTCCCCTGTTTGCACAGTAAACAATACCCAAGCTTTCATCCCCACGATGACGCATCTTTAATACTGACACAGCCCTCTCAGTCCCTTCTTTGCTATATTCTCGTCTATTCTGCCACCAATATTTATAAAATACCGAAGCTAAGGTGCAAGGAAATATCAGTTTCCGACATTCCCCGGGACCTTCCCCGCGCGGGGCCGGTGACGCGCGGAACCCGTCGCCATTTCCGTTCTTCTCTACGTACATTATATCTGCACTAGACACACACAAAATTAACCGGCAGAGTACGGATAGTTCGTCGATGAAGTCGACTTTCTATATATAATTCGTTTTCAAAACACGTCAACACTGACCGCCTTGCTACATATTTCCGCCCTTGATTGAGAACTTGACTCTGGCCCTGTCCTGTTCTATCAATAATCGACAACGCCTCGGAAATATCAACTCTCGCTTTCCGATTTTATAAGGTATTCTTTCCAATAACTCATTACACCTATGTATTTCTATAATTAACTACAGTTCCTGATTCAATACGACCGGTAACAAACTCTGCACAAGCCGCTGTTTGATGTGTGGGCTTGTGTTCGACTAGCTCTGCCGTCCTTGATAGGAAAATTGAAATTGAAAAAAAGCCACATGTCTTCATTCACTTATTCGTTAATACCATACTAGTATTTGATTGTTTCAACGTGCATTTGTTGACTTTAAGGGCAAAACTCCTCGGTTGTGTACGGGAATGCAATTGAGTTTCTGCCCAGGCCGATCACATGGTTAGTCCGATTCTTGTCCAACCAGTTAAACAATACGACCATGCTATTGGGTGATTTATTATACACTTCTCAACCAGTGATGTATTGTTTTTAGAACTGTGAAGTAACTGTACATGAAGATGCCTTTAATCAACAGAGATACGGTCAGTAATGACGTATATGACTTCGTGCAGGTCTCCTATGATTAAATGTAAAATTTCAACTTTTGCAACATCTGGATTGTACAACAGTAAAGTTTAGACAACGCATGATGTAAGCTTTAGCTTTAGGCTTGTACAAGACTACTTCTGTACCAACCAATCATGGCACTACACGCTACAAATTCCCCAAGACTACTTCTGTACCATCCAATCATGACACTACACGCTACAACAGTGATGTATTGTTTTTAGACACATAATAATGATAACAGACTGCTTTTGTGCTTCCTGTCTTGTTTTCACAGCTAGTACAGAGCACAGAAGCAGCCTGTAATTATTGTGTTATTCTGGGTTCACCCTGTGGCTGACAGATATGGTTGGACAATCCACAAAATTGCTCAGCCTAAGGCATACTTATATATTGTTATATTGTTCTGTGTATCCCTGTCCGTCTGTGTGATATTTCTCATTTACTTCTTCATTTCTGAACGCAAGTCAGACCGAGATGTGTATGAACCTTGAGTTAAGAGATGAATGGTCCGATGAAATGGTCGAAAGAATCGGAACGTTTTTGTTTTCTCTCCGCAATTTTGGACTGGGTCTGCTCATATCTAGGGGCACACCTGCTCAACCTTAGTCTCACACTGAACGAATTGATGATAAACTTTGAATTCAGCGAAACCACACTATCAAACTTTATGGTACGCTTGAGCGAAAACATATATTGATACTCTTTGACGTTTCTTTATATTCAGCACAGAAGCTGTATGTAATCATTGTGTTCTTCTGGGTTCGCCTTGTGGCTGGTAGATATAGGAGTAATTAACAAATGCCTCCATAATTGCGGTATGCTAATGATACACAGATCCCCGTAGTCAGCTCATCAACAACACTGTCCTTATAACAAAAATGGAACTTGTATAGTTCATGACTCGTGCCAACTTGTCGATACCCTAACCTTCGTTAAAACCAAAAGGTAGCATTTTATTAGGACTGTTTGGACTTGTTTGTTACATTTCAGTCTAAGTCAATCGAGAAGATATATGTATCATATGCTTTTCATGACATACTGACCCAGGCTGTAAGCCAAAGAGGTCCCAATTAGCGTAGAAAAAATCTCCCAATTTTTTTACACAATTCTTGCTTAGACTTATTATGGACAGGCTCCATTTTCAGACAAATCAAAATCCGATCTGCGACCAGTGTCCCCAAAATATTTTAAAACTGAATGAGGAAAAAAACAGATGGGCGGCATTACCCGTGACAATTACGTGGTCGAAGTCATTTGATCGGAAAGTGCCGTCGGCTCCACCATTCTTTTTTGTGTCGTGATTTACGATGACAATTGTTTGGTCTATATGTGTGAAGAACTGTCCAGAGCGATTGCATACCAAAGAACTGAGGTAACGTACAGTGCAAACTTTCTACTCTAGTAGTCGGCGAATCCAGACCCAACCCTGATAAAAACCTTCATTCTGAACTGTAGTTCTTTTAAAGTAATGGTTTCGGTAAATGTAAACGTCGATGAGTTTTATAAACGGAAACGAACAAGGGGCCATGGCGCCAGTTGTTGCCCCAAGCACTTAAGCACTGGTTACACATAGCCGAACATGGCTTCCAGACTCTCTCCCGACCATGGACGGTAGGAGTGATTCGGGAGTTAGGTCTCTGATTTTCTGTTCCGGTCAAAACTCAACTACAGCGTACTTCAGCCAACTATGCCGTACTTCCGCTAACTAAGACGTAGATTACTGAACTGGATCCGATACGACTTAACTTCCTGAAGTACGCCTTAGTTGTTTGAAGTACGACCTGACTCAACTACGTCGTAATAATCTACCTGACCTGAGGTACGGACTGATCAAGGAAGTTGAAAAGAGGAATGGTGTGTTCAAGCTAAGGGTTCAAGTTCCGGCCAGGTAAAGTTTATATCGTTACACTGAAACAAGAATTCGAATGATGTCTCCAATCAGATGTTAGGGTGAGAGATTTTAACGTTATTTTAGTGACACTCAGGCTTCAATGTGTAACTTCTATGTCCATTGAATGAAAACATTGTAGACTTGTACTAAATGTTAAGGACTCCATCCTGAGATTTATCAAAGTTATATTCTTTAAGAAGATTTTTAATGGTGCGAGTCCGCACTTATTATGGCACAAAAACGAGATAATTACATGTCTCCAGAAGGGACAGATTTCTTGGAAGGAGTGCCTTCTGTGATGCCCCCTTAACAGGACCAAGGAGGTTATATTCAGACCTCCTTGACAGGACATATATAGGAGCGGGGACGAAGGCTACTTTTATGGTTGGACGAGTTGTGGTGCATTGTGTTATGATCCACCCTGAGACTCGAGTGTGAATGTACCTCCTTTCAATCCAGAAATTCTATAACCCGGAATCCCCTCTACCGTGGATTGGCCAGGCTACCCTCAGGACAGGAGGGTCTTTCCACCGCCGGGGTAATTTTTCACACCCGGTAGGAGTTTTGCACTGTGGGAGTTAATTTTGCCATCCAAGGGAACTCAGTCTACCGTGGATTGGCCGGGCTACCATCGGGACAGGAGGGTTTTTCCACCGCCGGGGTAATTTTCACACCCGGTAGGAGTTTTGCACATCGGGCAAAGTCTAACCGCGTGAAAATCCTACCGGGATGATTACCCCGGCGGCTGAGCGCTACGCTGGCCCCGTAGAGAGCCATGAGTAGACTGGATTCCTGGTTCGAAATTCTATCGCTTGGATGACTTAAGGGTCTAGGTAATATTTACCGGAGGGGAGGGCTGGTGCAAAATGGGTCTGGTAAAGAAAAAATCGATGGCCCTCCCCCCGCCCCCCAATTTTTTTCAATAGCCACCCCCCAATTTTTCCTGGCCTTCTCCATTACACACACTGTCTGTCATGAAATAATATAGCAATAACGATAGCGGTAGTGTTGTTTGAACGGAACGACGATCGGGGTGTCGAGATCCGCGCGTCAACAAATTTGATTTACGCACGATGGAGTCCTGCTGGGGTATATTTCTCCAAAAGTTTTACAACAGCTGACTTTTCATTTTGATTGCATATACACAGACATGTAGCACTTGATGTTGTTACGCTTGCACTGCACCAGTAATAAGACTAATACCTTGTCTGATATCATTTCTTTAATCTACGTGAAAAAAAGTCGTACTGGTAACGTTAGGCAAGATCACGAAACTGAGCGTTTCTGCCAGACCGACTGCTGAGGCTGTCCGGGGATCGGAGAGCCGAAGGCCCGGCCGACCGGTCTAGAGGTCCCGGGCATGCTCCCCGGGAAATTTCGACATTTTAGACCCTCTAAAACACAATTTCCCGCATTCTGTGAGGTAAAGGTGGATTTTATGCGTCCACATCAACGCCGAGAAAGGCGGCCGTGAGGGGCGGTTCCACGGCGATCTTTTCCACTCCACATGTACGATATTTACACAAAGGAAAATAAATTAATGTTGTAGTTGGAAGAGACTTGGGTACATTTTAGCGATACCGTTACGAAAACCGCTTCAAGACTGCTTAAATCATTTCAAAACGGGAGCAAATTCGGCCAACCTACAAACTTGCCGAAAAAATTTCGCGCCATCATGATTACGTCATATGCAGCATATGCCCATAGTGTCAGGAAAGTAAACATCGTACTGTTTTATCCCGTTGCCGTCCGGGAAACATTCCTTTTACAAAGAAACGATGCACGCAGGATTGACATTGATACCGATTTTAATTTCTACAGTGTTCGTAAACTTAGTGCGATCGTGGAATCACACGACTGAAGCGGATTCAGCAAATTTCCTATGGGGAGGGCGAACTATATATATTGACGTTGTCGTAGGAGGTTTTGGGGCATGCTTCTCGGGAAAATTTTGAAATCTTGACTATCTGAAACAATCTTTCCTAAATTTTGATGGGTAAAATTTGCTCTCAGACTAACATAAGTTTAAAAAAGTCACACCTGATTACATATACAACCAACATAAATGCACAAGTCCTAATTAGTGTAGGGTTAGTACTAGTAGATTTTAAAAATCTCAGTCGAATGTTTTGAAATCTTCAAAACTGACAAAAGATTCGGCGCCGCATGGCAGGTCTGGAACGGGTCGGTTGGTGGTTGGTTGGTGTTCGGCACATTCGGGTTGTGTTCCGTTGTTGTTTTCGAGTAAAATTTAACCACGCCATACCCACTGCTGACTTACATGCAGCTTGTTAATAACCTACCAACGACTCACACCAAAACCGAAGACAAATCTCTGCTAACTCCTTCCCAAGCAAATGACTATTACAAGGTCGTAGGCGAATCACCCTTGAACTTCACACAACCCGACATCAAGCCAAAAAACACATAAATGCCGTATCTGTAATCCAAATTTAGTTACCTGGTGATGATTACAAAATAGAAGAAATGATTATTTTGATTCAAACGAAAATGACCACTCTTAAAAAACCGCTGATTATGTCCATTTCAAGTCGTGAGAGGGTTGGTAATCGGTTGGGAATCAGTCAGGAGAGATTCGGCAGTCTGCGGCTAGAGGTCGGGATTATTGGGAATAGGTTAAATAGCATTCGACACACAATGAGGAGTAAGTCATTTACTAGTCGGGATCGATGGTTAGGACATGTTCGGGACATGTTCGGCGCTAAAAGAAAGGTGTGACCTAAAATGGTTAGATTGCTCCCGAACTATGCCGACCTGGGTCGGCCAAGAGTAGGCTAGTGTTCGGAAGCCAAGTTTGGCTATGTGTATCCAGGGCTTAAGGTTTAAATCTAACTGCTAACTTACTTCCGAGCACCAGCCGACAATGATTACAGACAGCTTCTGTGCTATGAAAACAAGTCAAAGAGTATCAATGTAGGTTTTAGCTCATCCGTACCATAAAGTTTGATAGTGTGGTTTCGCTGAAGTTTGAGACTGAGGTTGAGCAGGTGTACAGCACATTTCTAGGGTCACAACATACTGTCCCTAGATATGAGCAGACCAAGTCCTAAATTGCGGAGAGAAAACAAAAACGTTCCGATTCTTTTGACCATTTCGCTGGACTTGTTATCTCTTTACTCAAGGTTCATACACATTTCGGTCTGACCTGCGTCCGAAAATGAAAAAGTAAAGGAGAAATATCACACAGACGGACATGTATACGCAGAACAATATAACAAGTATGCCTTAGGCTGGGCAATTTTGTGAATTGTCCAACCATATCTATCAGCCCGGGGTGAACCCAGAATGACACAATAATTACAGGCCGCTTCTGTGCTCTATACTAGCTGTGAAAACAAGCCGGGGAGCACAAAAAACAGCCTGTTAATATTATGTCTTTCGGTGCCTGACAGATATGGTTACAATTCACAAAATCGCAAGCGTATCAGTAAGTCTATTAGTTTAGCACATTGAGTTGTTAAGATTCTGTTCCGGTCCACAATTTTTTTATAAACTCTCGGCTAGTTCCAAAATAAATGCCGTATCTTTTTTTTTGCTCGAAAAATCCGGTACAGTGGAGGTAATACTAAGGATTGCCCATAACATATTTGATACTGTTTTATCCCGTTGCCGTCCGGGAAACATTCCTTTTACAAAGAAACGATGCACGCAGGATTGACATTGATACCGATTTTAATTTCTACAGTGTTCGTAAACTTAGTGCGATCGTGGAATCACACGACTGAAGCGGATTCAGCAAATTTCCTATGGGGAGGGCGAACTATATATATTGACGTTGTCGTAGGAGGTTTTGGGGCATGCTTCTCGGGAAAATTTTGAAATCTTGACTATCTGAAACAATCTTTCCTAAATTTTGATGGGTAAAATTTGCTCTCAGACTAACATAAGTTTAAAAAAGTCACACCTGATTACATATACAACCAACATAAATGCACAAGTCCTAATTAGTGTAGGGTTAGTACTAGTAGATTTTAAAGATCTCAGTCGAATGTTTTGAAATCTTCAAAACTGACAAAAGATTCGGCGCCGCATGGCAGGTCTGGAACGGGTCGGTTGGTGGTTGGTTGGTGTTCGGCACATTCGGGTTGTGTTCCGTTGTTGTTTTCGAGTAAAATTTAACCACGCCATACCCACTGCTGACTTACATGCAGCTTGTTAATAACCTACCAACGACTCACACCAAAACCGAAGACAAATCTCTGCTAACTCCTTCCCAAGCAAATGACTATTACAAGGTCGTAGGCGAATCACCCTTGAACTTCACACAACCCGACATCAAGCCAAAAAACACATAAATGCCGTATCTGTAATCCAAATTTAGTTACCTGGTGATGATTACAAAATAGAAGAAATGATTATTTTGATTCAAACGAAAATGACCACTCTTAAAAAACCGCTGATTATGTCCATTTCAAGTCGTGAGAGGGTTGGTAATCGGTTGGGAATCAGTCAGGAGAGATTCGGCAGTCTGCGGCTAGAGGTCGGGATTATTGGGAATAGGTTAAATAGCATTCGACACACAATGAGGAGTAAGTCATTTACTAGTCGGGATCGATGGTTAGGACATGTTCGGGACATGTTCGGCGCTAAAAGAAAGGTGTGACCTAAAATGGTTAGATTGCTCCCGAACTATGCCGACCTGGGTCGGCCAAGAGTAGGCTAGTGTTCGGAAGCCAAGTTTGGCTATGTGTATCCAGGGCTTAAGGTTTAAATCTAACTGCTAACTTACTTCCGAGCACCAGCCGACAATGATTACAGACAGCTTCTGTGCTATGAAAACAAGTCAAAGAGTATCAATGTAGGTTTTAGCTCATCCGTACCATAAAGTTTGATAGTGTGGTTTCGCTGAAGTTTGAGACTGAGGTTGAGCAGGTGTACAGCACATTTCTAGGGTCACAACATACTGTCCCTAGATATGAGCAGACCAAGTCCTAAATTGCGGAGAGAAAACAAAAACGTTCCGATTCTTTTGACCATTTCGCTGGACTTGTTATCTCTTTACTCAAGGTTCATACACATTTCGGTCTGACCTGCGTCCGAAAATGAAAAAGTAAAGGAGAAATATCACACAGACGGACATGTATACGCAGAACAATATAACAAGTATGCCTTAGGCTGGGCAATTTTGTGAATTGTCCAACCATATCTATCAGCCCGGGGTGAACCCAGAATGACACAATAATTACAGGCCGCTTCTGTGCTCTATACTAGCTGTGAAAACAAGCCGGGGAGCACAAAAAACAGCCTGTTAATATTATGTCTTTCGGTGCCTGACAGATATGGTTACAATTCACAAAATCGCAAGCGTATCAGTAAGTCTATTAGTTTAGCACATTGAGTTGTTAAGATTCTGTTCCGGTCCACAATTTTTTTATAAACTCTCGGCTAGTTCCAAAATAAATGCCGTATCTTTTTTTTTGCTCGAAAAATCCGGTACAGTGGAGGTAATACTAAGGATTGCCCATAACATATTTGATATTTGTTATTTATGTTATTAAAAAATGTTGTCTTATTGCTGTTCAGTTATAATTATTCAATTCATGTTACATCGTTTTTACTTCTTACCCCTCCCCAATAATAAGTACACTGATTTGGTTTAATATTGGATTTCTGTTAGCTTTGTTATTTCATTTATATAAATGCCACACTTTTTTCACAAGTATGTTTGACTTATGCTATTTTGATTTTCTGTATGTATTTTGTATCATGGACTCGCAAAAGAACAGATTATATTGTAAAGTCTCATGGAGATATGAATAAACAAGGGAACATATATAGTGCGGTTCTTTCGTGCATTCTTTGCTAGTTACATAGAAAGGTACACTGTCTGGATTGTTCATTAATGTAAATAAAAACAAAGGCAACTGTCACAGCCACATGTTTTTTCCCATTAGGTTTTATTGAATAACCACCGAGCACACAGTATTCTTGCTATCCATTCCAGGATCGGAAACTGTTTATATTATACTATTTTATATTTTGTCTTATGAATTAGGCAGGTGATATTACAAATTGGAAGAAATAAGCGAAATTCGACAGCGAACACTCAATATGAACGCAGATAATACAACTCAATGTTCATAAGGATCATTACAAAACCATTGCTTTACATAAACCTAAAGTTTGATCCTGGCCTTTTGGTGCCACTGAAACCTCCGGTCTTCAGGTTGTCCGGTAGGCTGTTAGCGGTAGGAGTTAGCGTCTCCTGCGGGCATCTGTAAGTAAGGACATCAATCTTAGCGACAGGAGAATGCGAATGGCCTATCTACTATCTCATGCAAAACTGAGGCCAGGAATGAAATCTAAGTACGTGTAGAAGCAACTTCAAACAGAGTCGTCAAAATTGGATAAGATGTTTTTCCTTTCTATGATGATGATACGGTTTACAAAATGATTTAAAAGTGAAGATTTGAATTCACGCACATGCATGGCAAGAGGCAAAAGCAAATGAAAAAAATAACACTGCATATCGGTGTAAAGGCCTCAATTTACGGCGACAAAAACATATGGTTTGATAGCTCCACATCGTATTCATGATTTTAACGTGACGTGCTGAAAATCCGTGGACAATGTCACTGAATCATTACAAACAGTTACCGTACATCGTCGAACGAAGATTTCTTCTTGACAAATCATTAAGGAGGCACTATCACATACTAGAGATCCCATAGGCCTACGTTCAAATTTCCAAACCAGTCTCGGCCTGGGAGCCCTCGGGAACAAGAAGCGTGATATAAGAGGCACAAATCTACACAAGACTTGAGGAGAATAGTCGAATTTTACGTATACAATAATTTCTATTTTTCGTTACGGCTCCGGTTTGGAAATGCGACGTTGACATCACCGGATGGAAAAAAAAATTCTTACAATCATCCTTCTCCTGACCAAGATCCTCCAGCTCCATCATCTGCTCAGCCTTCGCGTCCTCCTGCAGATCAGCCAGATCGTCCAGGAGCTCCCTCGCCTCTTCCACAACCTCCATCACGGCCGCCTGGCCATCTACCCAGCGGCGCCTCGAGCTCCGCCGTCTCCGATGCCCAGCGGAGTCATCAATCAGCATTGCGGTGACAACCATCGTCACAAGCAGCATACTGACAAACAGCTTCATGGTGTAGCTGTAATTGATGAGAAAAGAAACAGACATGGTTAGTTGGATGATCACCATGCGTAGTGTCGTTGTGAGTCTGTCATCATACTTCATTGTCCTTTATACAATCATCAGTGATCGGAACTTTTCGACATACTTGTAGAAATACTAAATTGCATTTCATTCTCAGAGACTGACTGATCGTTGTTAAGAGCGGAGTGAAATTAAAATAGTCTAGAACTAAAACCACAAATGACAGATAGATACTGACAATTTGTGGCCAAAAACTAGATAAAGAGCGATTCCCAGATGTATCTAATGTAACACCTGTACATGCACAGCAGAAAGAGTAGAATTGACTTGAACACTACTTACAAGTTTTCGGGGTTTCAGCGATCTGCTTTACCTCTGGAGATGTCGGAATGAAGACGTGGAGACAGGAAGCTGATTATATACTCTTTCACACTGAATTATTCAAATGAGTAATTGTAGCGTATACTGTCATGATTGGTTGGTGCAGAAGTAGTTTGGGAGAAATTGTAGCGTGTAGTGTCATGATTGGTTGGTACAGGGGCAGTTTTGGAGAAATTGTAGCGTGTAGTGTCATGATTGGTTGGTACAGGGGCAGTTTTGGAGAAATTGTAGCGTGTAGTGTCATGATTGGTTGGTACAGAAGTAGTCTTGCACTAGCCTAAGGCTAAAGCTTACATCATGCGTTGCCTCAATTTTACGGTGGAATTATTCAGATGAGCAATCGTATCGTGTAGTGTCTTGATTGGTAGGTACAGAAGTAGTCTTGCACTAGCCTAAGGCTAAAGCTTACATCATGCGTTCTCTAAACTTTACTGTGGTACAATCCAGATGTTGCAAAAGTTGAAATTTTATATTTAATCATAGGAGACCATCACGAAGTTATATACGTCATCGCTGAACGCATCTCTGTTGATTAAAGGCATCTACATGTACAGTTACTGCACAGTTCTGAAAACAATACATCACTGGTTGAGAAGTGTATAATAAATCACCCAATAGCATGGTCGTATTGTTTAACTGGTTGGACAAGAATCGGACTAATCATGTGATCGGCCTGGGCAGAAACTCAGTTGCAGTCCCGTACACAACCGAGAAGTTTTAGTAAAGTCGACAGATGCACGTTGAAACAGTCATGATCAAATACTAGTATGGCATTAACGAATAAATGAATAAAGACATTTAGTGTACATTTCTGCCTGGTATGTGTAACACAAAATACGCTGTCCATGGCTAAACTGGCCATCCCCGCTTGGAGCGGCAATGTAGGGCATGCAGTAAGTAGCGCGATTAAATCAGGTTAATTTTTGCACAGCTGAGTTAAGTATCATAGGTCTAATATATGACAGAAATTCGGCTTTTTCTCGCTTCTTGGTAGTCGGTTTGTTAAAACGCATGAGCAATATGAATTTGTCCGTGTACTCATATGTATAAAGTAGGGAGATTTTTTTATTTAAATAAATATAGAGTGTCTCTATATAGTGAACATACATAGCAGTATCTACGACGAAGTGCACTACATTTAATCTCCTACGGTAGCATTCTATAGCTTTAACAGCCGGTAGAGGAGTGAAGCTGGCCTAGCAGTGTGTTTCGCCACCGGTCGCACACACACTCCTAGGCCGGCTTCACTCCTCTGCCAGCTTTTGATACTATCGCATGCTACCATAGTATTCTACGTTTACCAATGTTTGGTTTGACTTCTTCATTGAAGGCAGTAGACTGCCCAACGGCGAAAAGAGGGTTATGCCTAGGTTACACATAGCCGACTTTGGCTCCCGAACACTAGCCGACTCTTAGCCGACCCAAGTCGGCAGTAGTTCGGGAGTAGTCTGACCAGTTTAGGCCACGCCTATTTGTTAGCGCCGAACATGTCCCGAACACCTCCCGACCAGTAAATGACTTACTCCCGACTGTATCCCAAATGCTAACTAACCTATCACCAACCATCCCAACCTCTAGCCGTAGACTGCCGAATTGCTCCTGACTGATCCCCAACCGATTGCCGACCCTTTTTCGACTTGAAATAGACATAATCAGCGATTTTCAAAAGAGTGCTCATTTTCGTTTTTAATCATGAATGTCCTTTGTTCTATTTGTCAACATCACCAAGAGATCACATTTAGATAACATATAGCTGCAGTGCGGCATTTATGGGTCTTTTTGTTTTTTGCTGGATGTCGGTCGTGTGAAGTTCGGGCGTGATTCGTCTACGTTCTGGCAATAGTCTTTTTGCTTGGGAATGAGTTAGCAGAGATTTGTCTAAGGTCTTGGGGTGAATCATTGGTAAGTTTGAAACAAGCTGGAAGTAAATCAGCAATGTTTATGGCATGGTTAAGATTTAATTTGACTACTGACTTACTGCCGAACACCAACCGAACACTAGCCGACCGTGCCGAACACCAGCCGACCACCAACCGACCCATTCCAGAGTTGCCGTTCAGAGCCGAATGTTTTGAACATTTCAAAACATTCGGATGGAGCAGCCGAACACCAGCCGACTCAGCCGAACGCCAGCCGAACGCCAGCCGACTCAGCCGAACGCCAGCCGACTAGTTCCCGAATCACTCCTAAACCATAGTCGGGAGAGAGTCGGGAGCCAAATTCGGCTATGTGTAACCTAGGCATGAGAGAGGCAGGCTAGGAGAGTACTTTCTGGGAGGGTAACCTTTCCCCTCTGTGCTGGCCAAAGTTTGCCTCCGGTGACCAAACTCCCCTGGCAAATTTTTCTCCCTATAGCGAGCGTAGACTGTCTAGTAGAAAGTAGGACACTGCCACAGTGATCTGAGCTGAGATAGAAGATCTTCATTGCACGACTTT
>NC_049982.1:25344510-25351625 GCF_000003815.2 Branchiostoma floridae
ATGAGAGGTAAGGTATAGTTTAATTAAAATTTTGTTTCAAATCTAGGACCAATGAAATATGGGTATTGTTAAATTGTCCAACGAACACCCTTTCTAAATCAACCAACTAGACATATTTTAGAAAACATTGAGACATGTCGACAAGACTGTGCAGCACACGTAAACGGTAAGATTTGAAGTACAAACTACTTAAATCCTTTCGCAATACTACAAAACTGAGCAAATTATGACCAAAATGGGAATGCTTAGACCCTTCATGTTTTGTAACCCCAAAAGTCTCCAGATTGGGCCAAAATTTTCTAGAAAAAAAGTGGATTTTCCATTATTTTAGGTGGCCATTTTGTGCCTTCTCCTGTGCAACTCAACTCAGAATGGATGCCCTTTAGCCTATACTCTGGACATAGCGCTATATCCCCATAACCACTCTTTAGTCACAAATATTTACATGATGGTTAAATGCGCAGACTAAGAGAATGCTAGATTGAAAATTCACAGACAAACCAGAATGTGCATCGAAATTAAAAGAACGTCAAACTGTAATAATCATGGATGTCACAAACTAGGTTGGAGGATCGACATTCAGACACGACAAATAGTAGTCAGCTGAATATAATCTGCAGACCTAGCACATGGTAGCTATACTCCTCAACTATTCCCCATCACCAACAATAACACAACCTCAAATCCACACTAGACATCTTGGACCGCGAATTCCTTTGGTCCGAACGCTAATCTATAGCAGCAGTATATGAGAAAGGTAGGAAATGAATCCTGAAACGTCTGTTTCCAAAATTATATAACTCTGAAAGATCAGGCCGATAGCTCCATGTTTTGAAGCACCGCCTGTCACGGCAACGGGTAGGGTGATAACTTAAGACTGAGATTGTAGCTTAGGGTTCAAGTTCCGGCCCGGCACACTTGGTATGGTTGGAAAGGTCGCTTAACAAGGACTTGAAAGATGCAAACCGCAAAATTCTCGGATACTTCCTTCTCGAGATATTCTTGAGCATACGGACTGTTTTTAGGTGCAACAGATAGCTCCATTTTTTGAAGCACCGCCTGTCTTGGCAACGGGTAGGGTGATGACTTAAGACTGAGATTGTAGCTTATGGTTCAAGTTCCGGCCCGGCACACTTGGTATGGTTGGAAAGGTCGCATAGCAAGGACTTGAAAGATGCAAACCGAAAAATTCTCGGATACTTCCTTCTCGAGATATTTTTGAGCATACGGACTCTATTTAGGCGCAACCGATAGCTCCATGTTTTGAAGCACCGCCTGTCACGGCAACGGGTAGGGTGATAACTTAAGACTGAGATTGTAGCTTAGGGTTCAAGTTCCGGCCCGGCACACTTGGTATGGTTGGAAAGGTCGCTTAGCAAGGACTTGAAAGATGCAAACCGCAAAATTCTCGGATACTTCCTTCTTGAGATATTCTTGAGCATACGGACTCTATTTAGGCGCAACCGATAGCTCCATTTATTGAAGCACCGCCTGTCACGGCAACGGGTAGGGTGATGACTTAAGACTGAGATTGTAGCTAAGGGTTCAAGTTCCGGCCCGGCACACTTGGTATGGTTGGAAAGGTCGCTTAGCAAGGACTTGAAAGATGCAAACCGCAAAATTCTCGGATACTTCCTTCTCGAGATATTCTTGAGCATACGGACTCTATTAGCGCAACCGATAGCTCCATTTTTTGGTGCACCGTCTGTCACGGCAACGGGTAGGGTGATGACTTAAGACTGAGATTGTAGCTTAGGGTTCAAGTTCCGGCCCGGCACACTTGGTATGGTTGGAAAGGTCGCTTAGCAAGGACTTGAAATATGCAAACCGCAAAATTCTCGGATACTTCCTTCTCGAGATACTCTTGAGCATACGGACTCTATTTAGGCGCAACCGATAGCTCCATTTTTTCAAGCGACGCCTTTCACGGCAACGGGTAGGGTGATGACTTAAGACTGAGATTGTAGCTTAGGGTTCAAGTTCCGGCCCGGCACACTTGGTATGGTTGGAAAGGTCGCTTAGCAAGAAATTGAAAGATGCAAACCGCAAAATTCTCGCATACTTCTCGAGATATTCTTGAGCATACGGACTCTATTTAGGCGCAACCGATAGCTCCTTTATTGGTGCACCGCCTGTCATGGCAACGGGTAGGGTGATGACTTAAGACTGAGATTGTAGCTTAGGGTTCAAGTTCCGGCCCGGCACACTTGGAATGGTTGGAAAGGTCGCTTAGCAAGGAATTGAAAGATGCAAACCGCAAAATTCTCGGATACTTCCTTCTCGAGATATTCTTGAGCATACGGACTCTATTTAGGCGCAACCTATAGCTCCATTTATTGAAGCACCGCCTGTCGCTTAGCAAGGAATTGAAAGATGCAATTTGCAAATTTCTCGGATACTTCCTTCTCGAGATATTCTTGAGCATACGGACTCTGTTTAGGCGCAACCGATAGCTCCATTTTTTGGTGCACCGCCTGTCACGGCAAAGGGTAGGGTGATGACTTAAGACTAAGATTGTAGCTTAGGGTTCAAGTTCCGGCCCGGCACACTTGGTATGGTTGGAAAGGTCACTTAGCAAGGACTTGAAAGAGGCAAACCGCAAAATTCTGGCATACTTCCTTCTCGAGATATTCTTGAGCATACGGACTCTATTTAGGCGCAACCGATAGCTCCATTTTTTGAAGGACCGCCTGTCACGGCAACGTGTAGGGTGATGACTTAAGACTGAGATTGTAGCTAAGGGTTAAAGCTCCGGCCCGGCACATTTGGTATGGTTGGAAAGGTCGCATAGCAAGGACTTGAAAAATGCAAACCGCAAAATTCTCGGATACTTCCTTCTCGAGATATTCTTGAGCATACGGACTCTATTTAGGCCCAACCGATAGCTCCATTTTTTGAAGCACCGCCTGTCACGGCGACTGGTAGGGTGATGACTTAAGACTGAGATTGTAGCTTAGGGTTCAAGTTCCGGCCCGGCACACTTGGTATGGTTGGAAAGGTCGCTTATTAAGGACTTGAAAGATGCAAACCGCAAAATTCTCGGATACTTCCTTCTCGAGATATTCTTGAGCATACGGACTCTATTTAGTCGCAACCGATAGCTCCATTTATTGAAGCACCGCCTGTCACGGCAACGGGTAGGGTGATGACTTAAGACTGAGATTGTAGCTTAGGGTTCAAGTTCCGGCCCGGCACACTTGGTATGGTTGGAAAGGTCGCTTAGCAAGGACTTGAAAGATGCAAACCGCAAAATTCTCGCATACTTCATTCTCGAAATATTCATGAGCATACGGACTCTATTTAGGCGCAACCGATAGCTCCATTTATTGGTGCACCGCCTGTCACGGCAACGGGTAGGGTGGTGACTTCAGAATGATATTGTAGCTTAGGGTTCAAGTTCCGGCCCGGCACACTTGGTATGGTTGGAAAGGTAGCTTAGCAAGGAATTGAAAAATGCCAACCGCAAAATTCTCGGATACTTCCTTCTCAAGATATTCTTGAGCATTCGGACTCTATTTAGGCGCAACCGATAGCTCCATATTTTGAAGTACCGCCTGTCACGGCAACTGGTAGGGTGATGACTTAAGACTGAGATTGTAGCTTAGGGTTCAAGTTCCGGCCCGGCACACTTGGTATGGTTGGAAAGGTCGCTTAGCAAGGACTTGAAAGAGGCAAACCGCAAAATTCTCGGATACTTCCTTCTCGAGATATTCTTGAGCATACGGACTCTATTTAGGCGCAACCGATAGCTCCATTTATTGAAGCACCGCCAGTCACGGCAACGGGTAGGATGATGACGTATGGCTGAGATTGTAGCTTAGGGTTCAAGTTCCGGCCCGGCACACTTGGTATGGTTGGAAAGGTTGCTAAGCAAGGAATTGAAAGATGCAAACCGCAAAATTCTCGGATACTTCCTTCTCGAGATATTCTTGAGCATTCGGACTCTATTTAGGCGCAACCGATAGCTCCATATTTTGAAGTACCGCCTGTCACGGCAACTGGTAGGGTGATGACTTAAGACTGAGATTGTAGCTTAGGGTTCAAGTTCCGGCCCGGCACACTTGGTATGGTTGGAAAGGTCGCTTAGCAAGGACTTGAAAGAGGCAAACCGCAAAATTCTCGGATACTTCCTTCTCGAGATATTCTTGAGCATACGGACTCTATTTAGGCGCAACCGATAGCTCCATTTATTGAAGCACCGCCAGTCACGGCAACGGGTAGGATGATGACGTATGGCTGAGATTGTAGCTTAGGGTTCAAGTTCCGGCCCGGCACACTTGGTATGGTTGGAAAGGTCGCTAAGCAAGGAATTGAAAGATGCAAACCGCAAAATTCTCGGAAACTTCCTTCTCGAAATATTCTTGAGCATACGGACTCTATTTAGGCGCAACCGATAGCTCCATATTTTAAAGCATCGCCTGTCACGGCAACGGGTAGGGTGATGACTTCGGAATGAGATTGTAGCTTAGGGTTCAAGTTCCGGCCCGGCACACTTGGTATGGTTGGAAAGGTCGCTTAGCAAGGACTTGAAAGATGCAAACCGCAAAATTCTCGGATACTTCCTTCTCGAGATATTCTTGAGCATACGGACTCTATTTAGGCGCAACCGATAGCTGCATTTTTTGAAGCACCGCCTGTCACGGCAACGGGTAGGGTGATGACTTAAGACTGAGATTTTAGCTTAGGGTTCAAGTTCAGGCCCGGCACACTTGGTATGGTTGGAAAGGTCGCTTAGTAAGGACTTGAAAGATGCAAACCGCAAAATTCTCGGATACTTCCTTCTCGAGATATTCTTGAGCATACGGACTCTATTTAGGCGCAACCGATAGCTCCATTTTTTGAAGCACCACCTGTCACGGCAACGGGTAGGGTGATGACTTAAGGCTGAGATTGTAGCCTAGGGTTCAAGTTCCGGCCCGGCACACTTGGTATGGTTGGAAAGGTCGCTTAGCAAGGACTTGAAAGATGCCAACCGCAAAATTCTCGGATACTTCCTTCTCGAGATATTCTTGAGCATACGGACTCTATTTAGGCGCAACCGATAGCTCCATTTATTGAAGCACCGCCTGTCACGGCAACGGGTAGGGTGATGACTTAAGACTGAGATTGTAGCTAAGGGTTCAAGTTCCGGCCCGGCACACTTGGTATGGTTGGAAAGGTCGCATAGCAAGGACTTGAAAGATGCAAACCGCAAAATTGTCGGATACTTCCTTTTCTAGATATTCTTGAGCATACGGACTCTATTTAGGCGCAACCGATACCTCCATTATTGGTGCACCGCCTGTCATGGCCAAAGATAGGTTGATGACTTAAGACTGAGATTGTACTTTAGGGTTCAAATTCCGGCCCGGCACACTTGGTATGGTTGGAAAGTTCGCCTAGCAAGGACTTGAAAGATCCAACCCGCAAAATTCTCGGATACTCCTTCTCGAGATATTCTTGAGCATACGGACTCTATTTAGGCGCAAACGATAGCTCCATTTTTTGGTGCACCGCCTGTCACTGCAACGGGTAGGGTGATGACTTAAGACTGAGATTTTAGCTTAGGCTTCAAGTTCCTGCCCGGCACACTTGGTATGGTCGGAAAGGTCGCTTAGCACGGACTTGAAAGATGCAAACCGCAAAATTCTCGGATACTTCCTTCTCGAGATATTCTTGAGCATACGGACTCTATTTAGGCGCAACCGATAGCTCCATTTTTTAAAGCACCACCTGTCACGGTAATGGGTAGGGTGATGACTTCAGAATTAAATTGTAGCTTAGGGTTCAAGTTCCGGCCCGGCACACTTGGTATGGTTGGAAAGGTCGCTTAGCAAGGACTTGAAAGAAGCAAACCGCAAAATTCTCGGATACTTCCTTCTCGAGATATTCTTGAGCATACGGACTCTGTTTAGGCGCAACCGATAGCTCCATTTATTGAAGCACCGCCTGTCACGGCAACGGGTAGGGTGATGACTTAAGACTGAGATTGTAGCTTAGGGTTCAAGTTCCGGCCCGGCACACTTGGTATGGTTGGAAAGGTCGCTTAGCAAGGACTTGAAAGATGCAAACCGCAAAATTCTCGGATACTTCCTTCTCGAGATATTCTTGAGCATACGGACTCTATTTAGGCGCAACCGATAGCTGCATTTTTTGAAGCACCACCTGTCACGGCAACGGGTAGGGTGATGCCTTAAGACTGAGATTGTAGCTTAGGGTTCAAGTTCCGTCCCGGCACACTTGGTATGGTTGGAAAGGTCGCTTAGCAAGGACTTGAAAGATGCAAACCGCAAAATTCTCGCATACTTCCTTCTCGAGATATTCTTGAGCATACGGACTCTATTTAGGCGCACCCGACAGCTCTATTTTTTGGTGCACCGCCTGTCACGGCAAAGGGTAGGGTGATGACTTAAGACTGAGATTGTAGCTTAGGGTTCAAGTTCCGGCCCGGCACACTTAGTATGGTTGGAAAGGTCGCTTAGCAAGGACTTGAAAGATGCAAACCGCAAAATTCTCGAATACTTCCTTCTCGAGATATTCTTGAGCATACGGACTATTTAGGCGCAACCGATAGCTCCATTTTTTGAAGCACCGCCTGTCACGGCAACGGGTAGGGTGATGACTCAAGACTGAGATTGTAGCTTAGGGTTCAAGTTCCGGTCCGGCAAACTTGGTATGGTTGGAAAGGTCGCTTAGCAAGGACTTGAAAGATGCAAACCGCAATATTCTCTGATACTTTCTTCTCGAGATATTCTTGAGCATACGGACTCTCTTTAGGCGCAACCGATAGCTCCATTTTTTGAAGATCCGCCTGTCACGGCAACGGGTAGGGTGATAAGACTGAGATTGTAGCTTAGGGTTCAAGTTCCGGCCCGGCACACTTGGTATGGTTAGAAAGGTCGCTTAGCAAGGACTTGAAAGTTGCAAACTGTAAAATTCCCGGATACTTCCTTCTCGAGATATTCTTGAGCATAAGGACTCTATTTAGGCGCAACCGGTAGCTCCATTTTTTGGTGCACCGTCTGTCACGGCAACGGGTAGGGTGATGACTTAAGACTGAGATTGTAGCTTAGGGTTCAAGTTTCGGCCCGGCACACTTGGTATGGTTGGAAAAGGTTGCTTAGCAACGACTTCAA
>NC_049982.1:25353116-25353852 GCF_000003815.2 Branchiostoma floridae
AGGACTTGAAAGATGCAAACCGCAAAATTCTCGGATACTTCCTTCTCGAGATATTCTTGAGCATACGGACTCTATTTAGGGGGCAACCGATAGCTCCATTTTTTGAAGCACCGCCTGTCACGGCAACGGGTAGGGTGATGACTAAAGACTGAGATTGTAGCTTAGGGTTCAAATTCCGGCCCGGCACACTTGGTATGGTGGGAAAGGTCGCTTAGCAAAGACTTGAAAGATGCAAACCGCAAAATTCTCGGATACTTCCTTCTCGAGATATTCTTGAGCATACGGACTCTATTTAGGCGCAACCGATAGCTGCATTTTTTGAAGCACCACCTGTCACGGCAACGGGTAGGGTGATGCCTTAAGACTGAGATTGTAGCTTAGGGTTCAAGTTCCGGCCCGGCACACTTGGTATGGTTGGAAAGGTCGCTTAGCAAGGACTTGAAAGATGCAAACCGCAAAATTCTCGCATACTTCCTTCTCGAGATATTCTTGAGCATACGGACTCTATTTAGGCGCACCCGACAGCTCTATTTTTTGGTGCACCGCCTGTCACGGCAACGGGTAGGGTGATGACTTAAGACTGAGATTGTAGCTTAGGGTTCAAGTTCCGGCACGGCACACTTGGTATGGTTGGAAAAGGTCGCTTAGCAAGGACTTGAAAGATGCAAACCGCAAAATTCTCGGATACTTCCTTCTCGAGATATTCTTGAGCATACGGACTCTATTTAGGCGCAAC
>NC_049982.1:25368674-25369419 GCF_000003815.2 Branchiostoma floridae
ACTATTTAGGCGCAACCGATAGCTCCATTTTTTGAAGTAACGCCCGTCACGGCAACGGGTAGGGTGATGACTTAATGCTGAGATTGTAGCTTAGGGTTCAAGTTCCGGCCCGGCACACTTGGTATGGTTGGAAAGGTCGCTTAGCAAGGACTTGAAAGATGCAAACCGCAATATTCTCTGATACCTTTCTCGAGATATTCTTGAGCATACGGACTCTCTTTAGGCGCAACCGATAGCTCCATTTTTTTAAGAACCGCCTGTCACGGCAACGGGTAGGGTGATGACTTAAGACTGAGATTGTAGCTTAGGGTTCAAGTTCCGGCCCGGCACACTTGGTATGGTTGGAAAGGTCGCTTAGCAAGGACTTGAAAGATGCAAACCGCAAAATTCTCGGATACTTCCTTCTCGAGATATTCTTGAGCATACGGACTATTTAGGCGCAACCGATAGCTCCATTTTTGAAGCACCGCCCGTCACGGCAACGGGTAGGGTGATGACTTAAGACTGATATTGTAGCTTAGGAATCAAGTTCCGGCCCGGCACACTTGAAATGGTTGGAAAGGTCGCTTAGCAAGGACTTGAAATATACAAACCGCAAAATTCTCGGATACTTCCTTCTCGAGATATTCTTGAGCATACGGACTATTTAGGCGCAACCGGTAGGTCCATTTTTGAAGCACTGCCTGTCACGGCAACGGGTAGGGTGATGACTTAATGCTGAGATTGTTGCTTAGGGTTCAAGTTC
>NC_049982.1:25369570-25370502 GCF_000003815.2 Branchiostoma floridae
CGTCTGTCACGGTAACGGTTAGGCTGATAAGACTGAGATGGTAGCTTAGGGTTCAAGTTCCGGCCCGGCACACTTGGTATGGTTGGAAAGGTCGCTTAGCAAGGACTTGAAAGATGCAAACCGCCAAATTCTCGGATACTTCCTTCTCGAGATATTCTTGAGCGTACGGACTCTATTTAGGCGCAACCGATAGCTCCATTTTTTTAAGAACCGCCTGTCACGGCAACGGGTAGGGTGATGACTTAAGACTGAGATTGTAGCTTAGGGTTCAAGTTCCGGCCCGGCACACTTGGTATGGTTAGAAAGGTCGCTTAGCAAGGACTTGAAAGATACAAACCGCAAAATTCTCGGATACTTCCTTCTCGAGATATTCTTGAGCATACGGACTCTATTTAGGCGCAACCGGTAGCTCCATTTTTTGGTGCACCGTCTGTCACGGCAACGGGTAGGGTGATGACTTAAGACTGATATTGTAGCTTAGGGTTCAAGTTTCGGCCCGGCACACTTGGTATGGTTGGAAAGGTCGTTTAGCAAGGACTTGAAAGATACAAACCGCATAATTCTCGGATACTTCCTTCTCGAGATATTCTTGAGCATACGGACTCTATTTAGGCGCAACCAATAGCTCCATTTTTTGAAGCACCGCCTGTCACGGTAACGGTTAGGGTGATAAGACTGAGACCGTAGCTTAGGGTTCAAGTTCCGGCCCGGCACACTTGGTATGGTTAGAAAGGTCGCTTAGCAAGGACTTGAAAGTTGCAAACTGTAAAATTCCCGGATACTTCCTTCTCGAGATATTCTTGAGCATAAGGACTCTATTTAGGCGCAACCGGTAGCTCCATTTTTTGGTGCACCGTCTGTCACGGCAACGGGTAGGGTGATGACTTAAGACTGAGATTGTAGCTTAGGGTTCAAGTTTCGGCCCGGCACAC
>NC_049982.1:25371447-25375378 GCF_000003815.2 Branchiostoma floridae
TATTCTTGAGCATACGGACTATGTTTACGCGCAACCGATAGCTCCATTTTTTTGGTCCACCGCCTGTCACGGCAACGGCTAGGGTGATGACTTAAGACTGATAATGTAGCTTAGGATTCAAGTTCCGGCCCGGCACACATGGTATGGTTGGAAAGGTCGCTTAGCAAGGACTTGAAAGATGCAAACCGCAAAATTTTCGGATACTTCCTTCTCGAGATATTCTTGAGCATACGGACTATGTTTAGGCGCAACCGATAGCTCCATTTTTTGAAGCACCGCCTGTCACGGCAACGGGTAGGGTGATGACTTAAGACTGAGATTGTAGCTTAGGTTTCAAGTTCCGTCCCGGCACACTTGGTATAGTTGGAAAGGTACGTCGCTTAGCAAGGACTTGAAAGATGCAAACCGCAAAATTCTCGTATACTTCCTTCTCGAGATATTCTTGACCAAACGGACTCTATTTAGGCGCAATCAATAACTTCATTTTTTGAATCACCGTATGTCACGGCAAAGGGTAGGGTGTTGACTTAAGACTGAGATTGTAGCTTAGGGTTCAAGTTCCTGCCCGGCACACTTGGTATGGTTGGAAAGGTCGCTTAGCAAGGAATTCAAAGATGCAAACCGCAAAATTCTCGGATACTTCCTTCTCGACATGTTCTTGAGCATACGGACTATGTTTATGCGCAACCGATAGCTCCATTTATTGAAGCACCGCCTGTCACGGCAACGGGTAGGGTGATGACTTAAGACTGAGATTGTAGCTTAGGTTTCAAGTTCCGTCCCGGCAAACTTAGTATAGTTGGAAAGGTCGCTTAGCAAGGACTTGAATGATGCAAACCGCAAAATTCTCGGATACTTCCTTCTCGACATATTCTTGAGCATACGGACTCTATTTAGGCGCAACCGATAGCTCCATTTTTTCAAGCACCGCCTGTCACGGCAACGGATAGGGTGATGACTTAAGACTGAGATTGTAGCTAATGGTTCAAGTTCCGGCCCGGCACACTTAGTATGGTTGGAAAGGTCGCTTAGCAAGGACTTGAAAGATGCAAACCGCAAAATTCTCGGATACTTCCTTCTCGAGATATTCTTGAGCATACGGACTCTATTTAGGCGCAACCGATAGCTCCATTTTTTTGGTGCACCGCCTGTCACGGCAACGGGTAGGGTGATGACGTAAGACTGAGATTGTAGCTAATGGTTCAAGTTCCGGCCCGGCACACTTGGTATGGTTGGAAAGGTCGCTTAGCAAGGACTTGAAAGATGCAAACCGCAAAATTCTCGCATACTTCCTTCTCGAGATATTCTTGAGCATACGGACTCTATTTAGGCGCACCCGACAGCTCTATTTTTTGGTGCACCGCCTGTCACGGCAAAGGGTAGGGTGATGACTTAAGACTGAGATTGTAGCTTAGGGTTCAAGTTCCGGCCCGGCACACTTGGTATGGTTGGAAAGGTCGCTTAGCAAGGACTTGAAAGATGCAAACCGCAAAATTCTCGCATACTTCCTTCTCGAGATATTCTTGAGCATACGGACTCTATTTAGGCGCACCCGACAGCTCTATTTTTTGGTGCACCGCCTGTCACGGCAAAGGGTAGGGTGATGACTTAAGACTGAGATTGTAGCTTAGGGTTCAAGTTCAGGCCCGGAACACTTGGTATGGTTGGAAAGGTCGCTTAGCAAGGACTTGAAAGATGCAAATCGCAAAATTCTCGGATACTTCCTTCTCGAGATATTCTTGAGCATATGGACTCTATTTAGGCGCAACCGATAGCTCCATTTATTGAAGCACCGCCTGTCACGGCAACGGGTAGGGTGATGACTTAAGACTGAGATTGTAGCTTAGGGTTCAAGTTCCGGCCCGGCACACTTGGTATGGTTGGAAAGGTCGCTTAGCAAGGACTTGAAAGATGCAAACCGCAAAATTCTCGGATACTTCCTTCTCGACATATTCTTGAGCATACGGACTATGTTTACGCGCAACCGATAGCTCCATTTTTTTGGTCCACCGCCTGTCACGGCAACGGCTAGGGTGATGACTTAAGACTGATAATGTAGCTTAGGATTCAAGTTCCGGCCCGGCACACATGGTATGGTTGGAAAGGTCGCTTAGCAAGGACTTGAAAGATGCAAACCGCAAAATTTTCGGATACTTCCTTCTCGAGATATTCTTGAGCATACGGACTATGTTTAGGCGCAACCGATAGCTCCATTTTTTGAAGCACCGCCTGTCACGGCAACGGGTAGGGTGATGACTTAAGACTGAGATTGTAGCTTAGGTTTCAAGTTCCGTCCCGGCACACTTGGTATAGTTGGAAAGGTACGTCGCTTAGCAAGGACTTGAAAGATGCAAACCGCAAAATTCTCGTATACTTCCTTCTCGAGATATTCTTGACCAAACGGACTCTATTTAGGCGCAATCAATAACTTCATTTTTTGAATCACCGTATGTCACGGCAACGGGTAGGGTGTTGACTTAAGACTGAGATTGTAGCTTAGGGTTCAAGTTCCTGCCCGGCACACTTGGTATGGTTGGAAAGGTCGCTTAGCAAGGAATTCAAAGATGCAAACCGCAAAATTCTCGGATACTTCCTTCTCGACATGTTCTTGAGCATACGGACTATGTTTATGCGCAACCGATAGCTCCATTTATTGAAGCACCGCCTGTCACGGCAACGGGTAGGGTGATGACTTAAGAGTGAGATTGTAGCTTAGGTTTCAAGTTCCGTCCCGGCAAACTTAGTATAGTTGGAAAGGTCGCTTAGCAAGGACTTGAATGATACAAACCGCAAAATTCTCGGATACTTCCTTCTCGACATATTCTTGAGCATACGGACTCTACTTAGGCGCAACCGATAGCTCCATTTTTTCAAGCACCGCCTGTCACGGCAACGGATAGGGTGATGACTTAAGACTGAGATTGTAGCTAATGGTTCAAGTTCCGGCCCGGCACACTTGGTATGGTTGGAAAGGTCGCTTAGCAAGGACTTGAAAGATGCAAACCGCAAAATTCTCGGATACTTCCTTCTCGAGATATTCTTGAGCATACGGACTCTATTTAGGCGCAACCGATAGCTCCGTTTTAGAAGCACCTTCTGCCCACGTGTTTACTATGTTATTCAAGTGTTGAAAGTAAAGCACACTTTCTTTGAAATTCCTGAAGTCCAATTGTAAGGGTTGGCTTTTTTGCGGTTACCGAAGGGTTCGCTTAGCGTTAGCGGTTATAAAAGGTGAGCCTTCATTCGTATGTAGAAAAGTAAGAAAGTAATTTTTGGTACTCAAATAATTTTCTACCTTCTGCCAACGTGTTTTACTATTATATATATATATATATATATATATATATTTAATTGTTGAAAGTAACGCACAATTTGTTTGAAATTCCTGAAGTCCAATTGTAAGGGTTCGCTTTTTTGCGGTTACCGAAGGGATCGCTTAGCATTAGCGGTTACCTCCCAGGTCAGCCTTCATTCGTATTTAGAAAAGTAAGAAAGTAATTTTTGGTACTCAAATAATTTTTTACCTTCTGCCCACGTCTTTAACTATGATATCTAATTGTTGAAAGTAACGCACAATGAAGTCCAGTTGTAAGGGCTCGCTTTTTTGCGGTTACCGAAGGGTTCGCTTAGCGTTAGCGGTTACACCCCCCCCCCCAGGTCAGCCTTCATCCGTATGTAGAAAAGTAATTTAGTAATTTTTGGTACTCAAATAACTTTCTACCTTCTGCCCACGTATTTTACTATGATATTCAAGTGTTGAAAGTAACGCACACTTTCTTTGAAATTCCTGAAGTGCAATTGTAAGGCTTCTCTTTTTTGCGGCTACCGAAGGGTTCGCTTAGCGTTAGCGGTTACCCCCCCCCCCCCCCAGGTCAGCCTTCATTCGTATGTAGAAAAGTAAGAAAGTAATTTTTGGTACTCAAATAACACA
>NC_049982.1:25376144-25385352 GCF_000003815.2 Branchiostoma floridae
ATATCAGTTTATTTGTGGGGGCTACAGGAGTCCAAAGGAGGCCTATTTTGGACGCGACCAAGGCCTTCTCTTGGTGAAAATCCGCCATTTTGAAAAATGGCCGTTGCCATGGCAACCGGTGACCGCAGATCTAAAACTTTGCCATTTTTGTAGGTTTGGACCAAGGCCCTACCACCACACAAAATTTAAGGAAAATTGATTTTTTGAGTTTGGCCAACTTTTTCTGATTTTGCTTGGTTTTTACAGACATCAGCTCTTAATAACGCGATTGTAGCCTAGGGTTCAAGTTCCGGCCTGGCACACTTGGTATGGTTGGAAAGGTCGCTTAGCAAGGAATAGAAAGGTGAAAACCGCAAAATTGTCGGATGATTCCTTCTGGAGATATTCTTGAGCATATGGACTCTGTTTAGGCGCCGCCCGCTAGCTCGTGTTTTTCAAACACCGCCTGTCACGGCAACGGGTAGGGTGATGACTTAATAACGCGATTGTAGCCTAGGGTTCAAGTTCCGGCCTGGCACACTTGGTATGGTTGGAAAGGTCGCTTAGCAAGGAATAGAAAGGTGAAAACCGCAAAATTGTCGGATGATTCCTTCTGGAGATATTCTTGAGCATATGGACTCTGTTTAGGCGCCGCCCGCTAGCTCGTGTTTTTCAAACACCGCCTGTCACGGCAACGGGTAGGGTGATGACTTAATAACGCGATTGTAGCCTAGGGTTCAAGTTCCGGCCTGGCACACTTGGTATGGTTGGAAAGGTCGCTTAGCAAGGAATAGAAAGGTGAAAACCGCAAAATTGTCGGATGATTCCTTCTGGAGATATTCTTGAGCATATGGACTCTGTTTAGGCGCCGCCCGCTAGCTCGTGTTTTTCAAACACCGCCTGTCACGGCAACGGGTAGGGTGATGACTTAATAACGCGATTGTAGCCTAGGGTTCAAGTTCCGGCCTGGCACACTTGGTATGGTTGGAAAGGTCGCTTAGCAAGGAATAGAAAGGTGAAAACCGCAAAATTGTCGGATGATTCCTTCTGGAGATATTCTTGAGCATATGGACTCTGTTTAGGCGCCGCCCGCTAGCTCGTGTTTTTCAAACACCGCCTGTCACGGCAACGGGTAGGGTGATGACTTAATAACGCGATTGTAGCCTAGGGTTCAAGTTCCGGCCTGGCACACTTGGTATGGTTGGAAAGGTCGCTTAGCAAGGAATAGAAAGGTGAAAACCGCAAAATTGTCGGATGATTCCTTCTGGAGATATTCTTGAGCATATGGACTCTGTTTAGGCGCCGCCCGCTAGCTCGTGTTTTTCAAACACCGCCTGTCACGGCAACGGGTAGGGTGATGACTTAATAACGCGATTGTAGCCTAGGGTTCAAGTTCCGGCCTGGCACACTTGGTATGGTTGGAAAGGTCGCTTAGCAAGGAATAGAAAGGTGAAAACCGCAAAATTGTCGGATGATTCCTTCTGGAGATATTCTTGAGCATATGGACTCTGTTTAGGCGCCGCCCGCTAGCTCGTGTTTTTCAAACACCGCCTGTCACGGCAACGGGTAGGGTGATGACTTAATAACGCGATTGTAGCCTAGGGTTCAAGTTCCGGCCTGGCACACTTGGTATGGTTGGAAAGGTCGCTTAGCAAGGAATAGAAAGGTGAAAACCGCAAAATTGTCGGATGATTCCTTCTGGAGATATTCTTGAGCATATGGACTCTGTTTAGGCGCAACCGCTAGCTGGTGTTTTTGAAACACCGCCTGTCACGGCAACGGGTAGGGTGATGACTTAATAACGCGATTGTAGCCTAGGGTTCAAGTTCCGGCCTGGCACACTTGGTATGGTTGGAAAGGTCGCTTAGCAAGGAATAGAAAGGTGAAAACCGCAAAATTGTCGGATGATTCCTTCTGGAGATATTCTTGAGCATATGGACTCTGTTTAGGCGCCGCCCGCTAGCTCGTGTTTTTCAAACACCGCCTGTCACGGCAACGGGTAGGGTGATGACTTAATAACGCGATTGTAGCCTAGGGTTCAAGTTCCGGCCTGGCACACTTGGTATGGTTGGAAAGGTCGCTTAGCAAGGAATAGAAAGGTGAAAACCGCAAAATTGTCGGATGATTCCTTCTGGAGATATTCTTGAGCATATGGACTCTGTTTAGGCGCAACCGCTAGCTGGTGTTTTTGAAACACCGCCTGTCACGGCAACGGGTAGGGTGATGACTTAATAACGCGATTGTAGCCTAGGGTTCAAGTTCCGGCCTGGCACACTTGGTATGGTTGGAAAGGTCGCTTAGCAAGGAAAAGAAAGGTGAAAACCGCAAAATTGTCGGATGATTCCTTCTGGAGATATTCTTGAGCATATGGACTCTGTTTAGGCGCCGACCGCTAGCTCGTGTTTTTCAAACACCGCCTGTCACGGCAACGGGTAGGGTGATGACTTAATAACGCGATTGTAGCCTAGGGTTCAAGTTCCGGCCTGGCACACTTGGTATGGTTGGAAAGGTCGCTTAGCAAGGAATAGAAAGGTGAAAACCGCAAAATTGTCGGATGATTCCTTCTGGAGATATTCTTGAGCATATGGACTCTGTTTAGGCGCAACCGCTAGCTGGTGTTTTTGAAACACCGCCTGTCACGGTAACGGGTAGGGTGATGACTTAATAACGCGATTGTAGCCTAGGGTTCAAGTTCCGGCCTGGCACACTTGGTATGGTTGGAAACGGTCGCTTAGCAAGGAATAGAAAGGTGAAAACCGCAAAATTGTCGGATGATTCCTTCTGGAGATATTCTTGAGCATATGGACTCTGTTTAGGCGCAACCGCTAGCTCGTGTTTTTGAAACACCGCCTGTCACGGCAACGGGTAGGGTGATGACTTAATAACGCGATTGTAGCCTAGGGTTCAAGTTCCGACCTGGCACACTTGGTATGGTTGGAAAGGTCGCTTGGCAAGGAATAGAAAGGTGAAAACCGCAAAATTGTCGGATGATTCCTTCTTGGAGATATTCTTGAGCATATGCGACTCTGTTTAGGCGCAACAGCTAGCTCGTGTTTTTGAAACACCGCCTGTCACGGTAACGGGTAGGGTGATGACTTAATAACGCGATTGTAGCCTAGGGTTCAAGTTCCGGCCTGGCACACTTGGGTATGGTTGCGATAAGGTACGCTTAGCAAGGAATAGAAAGGTGCACAAACCGCAAAATTGTCGGATGATTCCTTCTGGAGATATTCTTGAGCATATGGACTCTGTTTAGGCGCAACCGCTAGCTCGTGTTTTTGAAACACCGCCTGTCACGGTAACGGGTAGGGTGATGACTTAATAACGCGATTGTAGCCTAGGGTTCAAGTTCCGGCCTGGCACACTTGGTATGGTTGGAAAGGTCGCTTAGCAAGGAATAGAAAGGTGAAAACCGCAAAATTGTCGGATGATTCCTTCTGGAGATATTCTTGAGCATATGGACTCTGTTTAGGCGCAACCGCTAGCTCGTGTTTTTGAAACACCGCCTGTCACGGTAACGGGTAGGGTGATGACTTAATAACGCGATTGTAGCCTAGGGTTCAAGTTCCGGCCTGGCACACTTGGTATGGTTGGAAAGGTCGCTTAGCAAGGAATAGAAAGGTGAAAACCGCAAAATTGTCGGATGATTCCTTCTGGAGATATTCTTGAGCATATGGACTCTGTTTAGGCGCAACCGCTAGCTGGTGTTTTTGAAACACCGCCTGTCACGGTAACGGGTAGGGTGATGACTTAATAACGCGATTGTAGCCTAGGGTTCAAGTTCCGGCCTGGCACACTTGGTATGGTTGGAAAGGTCGCTTAGCAAGAAATAGAAAGGTGAAAACCGCAAAATTGTCGGATGATTCCTTCTGGAGATATTCTTGAGCATATGGACTCTGTTTAGGCGCAACCGCTAGCTGGTGTGTTTGAAACACCGCCTGTCACGGCAACGGGTAGGGTGATGACTTAATAACGCGATTGTAGCCTAGGGTTCAAGTTCCGGCCTGGCACACTTGGTATGGTTGGAAAGGTCGCTTAGCAAGGAATAGAAAGGTGAAAACCGCAAAATTGTCGGATGATTCCTTCTGGAGATATTCTTGAGCATATGGACTCTGTTTAGGCGCAACCGCTAGCTGGTGTTTTTGAAACACCGCCTGTCACGGCAACGGGTAGGGTGATGACTTAATAACGCGATTGTAGCCTAGGGTTCAAGTTCCGGCCTGGCACACTTGGTATGGTTGGAAAGGTCGCTTAGCAAGGAATAGAAAGGTGAAAACCGCAAAATTGTCGGATGATTCCTTCTGGAGATATTCTTGACCATATGGACTCTGTTTAGGCGCAACCGCTAGCTCGTGTTTTTGAAACACCGCCTGTCACGGCAACGGGTAGGGTGATGACTTAATAACGCCATTGTAGCCTAGGGTTCAAGTTCCGGCCTAGGCACACTTGGTATGGTTGGAAAGGTCGCTTAGCAAGGAATAGAAAGGTGAAAACCGCAAAATTGTCGGATGATTCCTTCTGGAGATATTCTTGAGCATATGGACTCTGTTTAGGCGCCGCCCGCTAGCTCGTGTTTTTCAAACACCGCCTGTCACGGCAACGGGTAGGGTGATGACTTAATAACGCGATTGTAGCCTAGGGTTCAAGTTCCGGCCTGGCACACTTGGTATGGTTGGAAAGGTCGCTTAGCAAGGAATAGAAAGGTGAAAACCGCAAAATTGTCGGATGATTCCTTCTGGAGATATTCTTGAGCATATGGACTCTGTTTAGGCGCCGCCCGCTAGCTCGTGTTTTTCAAACACCGCCTGTCACGGCAACGGGTAGGGTGATGACTTAATAACGCGATTGTAGCCTAGGGTTCAAGTTCCGGCCTGGCACACTTGGTATGGTTGGAAAGGTCGCTTAGCAAGGAATAGAAAGGTGAAAACCGCAAAATTGTCGGATGATTCCTTCTGGAGATATTCTTGAGCATATGGACTCTGTTTAGGCGCCGCCCGCTAGCTCGTGTTTTTCAAACACCGCCTGTCACGGCAACGGGTAGGGTGATGACTTAATAACGCGATTGTAGCCTAGGGTTCAAGTTCCGGCCTGGCACACTTGGTATGGTTGGAAAGGTCGCTTAGCAAGGAATAGAAAGGTGAAAACCGCAAAATTGTCGGATGATTCCTTCTGGAGATATTCTTGAGCATATGGACTCTGTTTAGGCGCCGCCCGCTAGCTCGTGTTTTTCAAACACCGCCTGTCACGGCAACGGGTAGGGTGATGACTTAATAACGCGATTGTAGCCTAGGGTTCAAGTTCCGGCCTGGCACACTTGGTATGGTTGGAAAGGTCGCTTAGCAAGGAATAGAAAGGTGAAAACCGCAAAATTGTCGGATGATTCCTTCTGGAGATATTCTTGAGCATATGGACTCTGTTTAGGCGCCGCCCGCCCACCCTCGTGTTTTCAAACACCGCCTGTCACGGCAACGGGTAGGGTGATGACTTAATAACGCGATTGTAGCCTAGGGTTCAAGTTCCGGCCTGGCACACTTGGTATGGTTGGAAAGGTCGCTTAGCAAGGAATAGAAAGGTGAAAACCGCAAAATTGTCGGATGATTCCTTCTGGAGATATTCTTGAGCATATGGACTCTGTTTAGGCGCAACCGCTAGCTTGTGTTTTTCAAACACCGCCTGTCACGGCAACGGGTAGGGTGATGACTTAATAACGCGATTGTAGCCTAGGGTTCAAGTTCCGGCCTGGCACACTTGGTATGGTTGGAAAGGTCGCTTAGCAAGGAATAGAAAGGTGAAAACCGCAAAATTGTCGGATGATTCCTTCTGGAGATATTCTTGAGCATATGGACTCTGTTTAGGCGCAACCGCTAGCTCGTGTTTTTCAAACACCGCCTGTCACGGCAACGGGTAGGGTGATGACTTAATAACGCGATTGTAGCCTAGGGTTCAAGTTCCGGCCTGGCACACTTGGTATGGTTGGAAAGGTGTCTTTGTTCGCTATTGAAAGAAGCGATTGTAACTCGGGGTTCGAGTTCCGGCCTGGCAAACTTGATATCATTGGGAAGGTCCCTTAATATGCGATTGAAAGATGAAAACCCCAGTCTAATCGGATACTTCCTTCTGGAGTTATTCTTGAGTATACGGGCTCTATTTAGGCGCAACTGCTAGCTTCGCTACCTTTTGAAACACCGCCTGTCACAACACCTGTTAGGGTGATGACTTAAGACTGCGATTGTAAGTTAGGTTTCAAGTTCGGGCCGCGGGCATACTTTATAACATTAGAAAGGTCTGTTTGTTCGCAATTGAAAGATGCAAATCACAGTCCAATCGGATGCTTCCTTCTGGAGATATTCCTGATCGCCAAAAATAGTTACTCAAGCAACTGGATATGGTTTTGAAACGGTCAGACGTTTCGGATAGAATCCACTATCCTTCGTCAGTGACACTGATATTCCCGATCGTTTGGACTCTAGTCGTGACCTAACCGCCAGCCTTAGCCTTAAGCCAGGGGTGGGGTGATACCTTAAAAACGCGATTCCAAGTTAGGGTTCAAGTCCCCGTAGGGCAAACTTTATATCACTAGAAAGGTCTCTTTGTGCGTTATTGAAAGATGTATATACAGTCCAATCGAATACTTCCTTGTCGAGAGATTCCTGATCGTTTGGACTCTAGTCGTTGCCTAACCGCTAGCCTTAGCCGTAAGCCAGGGGTGGGTAAGGGTAAGCCATAAGAAATGTCTCTTTGTGTGCTTCTTTATTGAAAGATGCAAACCGCTTTCGAATCGGATGCTTCCTTCTGGAGATATTCCTGATCGTTTGTACTCTATTTGTCGCATAACCGCTAGCGCGCTAGCCTTAGCCGTAAGCCAGGGGTGGGGTGATACTTTAATGTTGTGATTCAAACTTAGGATTCAAATTCCGGCCTGGCAAACCGGTGGATTGACATGCCTGGCGCTTACTTTCCTTGGAGAGTTGTCTGAGGGAGAAAAAACAGGCGGCTCGCAAAAACAACATTTCATTGCGCGCTATTAAACTTAAAATTAAACTGATGTATTCTAGCCTTGGTTCAAAGCAGACAGTCCTTGTTGTACTTATGTTGAAGACTAAATCTTCAATCTTAAAATGTTCGATAACGTAAGGAAAAAAAAATTCAAGTCAAAATCCAATCCTCTAGCAACATCCGTTTTCTGCCACACAGCCTGGCCTTCAGTTACGTGGTGACCTCTTATGACCTCCTTTGTTTGGCAAAACTGCCAGTATAGTATCGTTGTTCGCAACACCAACCACGTGGGTCGTTTCCTTCTGCTCTTAATGTTTATCTGGTACAGACCCTAAGAAATTCAAAGAAGCATATAGATATCAGTTTATGTTGCTTGTATATGTCTTGACAATACGCTTTTAAGTACATACTCTCATACCATTCCAAAGTAGAGGTAGGCTCTGGAACTCGATATGGCGAAACGCGAATATCACCATACAGAGGAAAATTTAGCCATCTTGTTTTTTGCTGTGGCCTTACGATTGTCAACATAGAGGACGTTGACGGGGTTGGTAATCATTAACGTACAAGACAAATCGAAACAATTTACAAATCATGGACGCCAAAAAAATGAGACTGTGTGACTGTGTTCTTTCTTACATTTATTAAAATAGGTGTACGGAAGTTACAAAAACTTACAAAAGTTTAGAATAGATTGTACAAGGATGATACCATTGGTATTATAACAGGCTCATATTTGCATCGAACGAGTTAAAATTTGGCACAAATTCAAAGGCATATATCCTCCTACCTGTGATTGAAATATTCAATTCGTTGTTCAGGGTTTATGGGTGACTGAGTTAAGTTGAAGATCACCACACCCTTGGTAGCCCGTCAGAAAAAATGAGAGGCTCAATTTACATGTAATTGCATATTTCGTTAAGCCACATGCCTATTTTCACTTTTGACATCAGATCGGTTTTTCTTTTTTGTTTGTTCCTGGGGTGAAGTACTGGGGTGGGGTATTACAGTTGTAGTCAAGGTCGTGGATCAGGGGTGATCAAAGTAAGGAATAGAAAATGTAATGATCGCACTAATTTGGATTTTGGTAACGTTACACATTCATATAAGACTTTATATCTATGCTTCGAAATCTGAGTTATGCTTATTATTGCTGGGTGAGGCCGAGAACTTATTGATCACCCCTCGTACATTCTATCTACCAGATGGCACCTAGGAAGTTTCGCCGAGCGTTGGTGGTGTAATGGTCAGCATTGTTGCCTTCCAAGCAGTAGATCCGGGTTCGATTCCCGGCCAACGCAGCGTCACTTTTTGTAACTCTCAAATGGTCACAAAAGTCACAAAAATATGAAGAGGATGTGTCAATTTTAACAAGCAACTAATGTTTGTGATTTTTTAAGTAGGCCACAGCAAATAAATTCTATGGATGACATCCATATTTTCACCCGATTTCGTAAAAAAAGTTTTGGTAAGCCATAAGGCAGTTACTCAAGCAACTGGATATGATTTTAGAAACGGTCAAAACCCGCCAAGACCGTTTCCCAAACCATATCCCGTTGCTTGAGTAACTGCTGGTTTTCAGATATCTTCTTCAGTCTACAAACAGTCTACAGTTTAAGCTGAGCAAGGAAATAAGGGGGCGCCAAATTCATTTTTGTTCTTTACCCAAGATCAAGCTGCAACCAGGGAAAACATCGCACTAAAACTGAAAAGTGTAAAGGCACACTGAAGAATACATGACTTTTTCTCCTCCTTGAGCATCTAGGGATTGGCACATACTGTGGAAGGGCCTTATATGTATGCACTGTGCAAGGACAGATGTGTTTACTTTTGAGTGTATTGTGGGTGCATTTATTCGGCACCAGGGACAAGTTTGTTTACATGATGTGTGCGTGGATGGTGTTCACCACCAAGGACAGGTTTACTTGCCTTATGTAAACAAAATATGAAACAGTTCATGCCCATAGGCAAGTGCAAGTGCATGGTACAAATAAATATAGGAGACATACATGTGACAATTAAGAATGATAAACATTATTGTAAAATGAGACTACATGTACTCGAATACTGACGTAGGCTATACCTAAACAGGTTGGTTTTGACTTCTATTTTGGAAGCGGGGGAGTAATCAGGCCCACATTGTCTAACGCGACAACAATGAATGAATGCCGGTGTGACAGCGATCTCGCCCCCCCCGGCGATCTCGCCCCCCCGGGGGGCGAGATCACTAGCG
>NC_049982.1:25385798-25387609 GCF_000003815.2 Branchiostoma floridae
GAGCGAGAGATTCGGTCGGAAATTTCTTGTTGGAGAAAGGTGTAATGTTTTATGCAACGCAGGTTAAATCTTGTACTTACTTTACTTATCCTCTTCATCCCATGTGGGACATAAGGCTGTGATAAGTTTCCTCCACTGGGGTCTGTTCTGTGCTAGGGGCTGAGCAGCATCCCAGGGGATCCCAATGGCCGCTAGGACAGTGCGTCTCCATGTAGTTTTAGGACGTCCCCGTTTTCTCTTCCCCTCAGTGGCTCAATGTAGAGCAACTTTGGGGATACTGTCATTCGACATCCGCAGAACATGGCCCAACCATTTTAGTCTTCTGATGGCAATTTCAGTAGACAACTGTCTTGTGTTCGTCTTTCTATACAGTTCTTCATTACTGATCTTATTTGGCCAGTAGATGTTGCATATTCTACGCAGACAACTATTGTGGAATACATCAATTTTCATTTATGAAAGAGTTAGGTCTTGTAGTTATGACTATTTCTTGTTTTCTTCTGGGCCGATAATATAATACTTCCACTGGTACTAGTTGATTCATAGTTTTCTTTTGCACAAGATAGCTTCCGTTAAAGCCTCCTTTCTGCTGAATTAATGGTGGAAGATAGCCAAATTACGTGTAGCAATTTGTCAAATGAGATGGCCGGGCTATGTAATTACAGTTGGCCCCGGAGCCAATTACTTCTTTGAATAATTTTTCTCCAATTTCTTCAAACCTGGAAGCTCCTCTTAGAAGCTAAATCGTTAGCTGTACTATAAGAGGCTGTTGAATACGAATCAGCAAACGTGGGGCCCCTGGGAACGTTTTCCAAGAATCCTTGGGATTTCTTTTGTATAGAAATAGAGCAATATGCCTCTTTGACATTTATCAAAAACTTATCCGACAATGCTTGGCTTGATTAATAGAGTGACGCATATGCTTCTTGCACGTATTCTTGTGTTTGGCCTAAGAAAATCACTTGTGTGTAGCCGATTCTGGCCCAGAAAAAAATAGGGTTGGTAGAGTCTTTTAGATTTTGTCTGTCTGTCTGTCTGTCTCTCTCTCTCTCTCTCTCTCTGTCTGTTATCATCATAAGCGAGGCTCGGGCGATTGCCACAGAATCGTCGTCCGATTGATTTTCGCCGAATGTGACAGGGGTATTACGACTTACTGACAACGATAAAACCTCGATCACGTACAACGTGCAAAATGATTCTTCTGATCCGTCACGTTAACTCGGCACACTTTAACGGATTAGTGTGTGTGGGTTATGACGTGTGGTCGCCATGGTAACGGCCCTGTCCAGTAATCACGGGAATTCAAATCGTCCTGGATATGTGGACTGCGCCTGCGTCATAACGACATTTAATCACTCACGACGATCCGTCCGGTTTTCTGTCAGGCCACGTTTGTTTGATTATATGGATGACATCCACGAGCGCATCAAAATAAAAATAAAGTTTTCAACCAATACTGTAAACCATACAAAGCAGCTGCAAAATAAGCAAATGTAGTTTGTGTTTGTTTGTGTGTGTGTGTGTGTGTGTGTGTGAGGTGTGCGACTTGTTTTTACCTGAAGATGTCAAACATTACAAAAGACAATTGATGACAGCAAGTTGAATGTACAGTATGTGTTTGTGTGTGCGTACGTGAGGTGTGTGTGTGTGTGTGTGTGTGTGCGCGCGTCAGGTATGTGTGTGTGGGGTGTGCGTGCATGTGTGTACATGTGTGTGCATGAAGTGTGTGTGTGTGTGTGCGCGCGCGTGTATGTGTGCATGTGCGCGTACGTGTGTGCACGTACGCGCGTGGTGTGGTTTTCCTCAACATC
>NC_049982.1:25387871-25389129 GCF_000003815.2 Branchiostoma floridae
CATTGCTCTCCGTTTGGTAGTTCCATCGGATTAATAAGTCACTGACAAACAGTTCACCATCTGGCACCTTGGCTGAGGACAGACAAAGGTGGAAAACTTATGTTGATCGAAGTGCTGCCCCTACGGCCGGTGAGGCTATGGGACCGGTGAGTGAGGTGAGGTAAAAGAGTTACATGACTCTTCAGTTTTACACAACTACGTGCTTCATTCAACCAACGTTCGGTGACTGTCACCTTCCTCAGTGCAATTTTGACTGGTTCCTATTGCAATGCAGCATATGTGTCGCTGCTTCCATATGTGATCACAAACGCGTCTTAAACATAATAAAACATTTAGATAGTTAAAGTGTTTTTCTATAATGCGGTCCCCTTCTCTTTAAAAGGATTCCAGATGATTCCTTAATGTGTTCAGCTTCCTCCAGCGGCCAAGCGACTTAAGAAGGAATTCTCCGGCACTATCACTGCTGAGACAGACCATCTTAGCTGCAAGAAAAGACTTCAAACTATCCTAATGTAGATTCTATTTAACGTTACATATTGCAACGTGTGCGATCAGAGAAAAATAAAGACTGGTGCTATCTTCAACCAAGGAGAGTTACTTTACCAGCTTTAAAATCGAGACAGTGCCTCAGGAAATACACTTTTCTGTGACTGCCAGAACCGTTAGACACAAAAAAAAACACTGTAGAGATTATACGAGGGGTGATCAATACGTTCTAGACCTTATCCAAAAATAATAATCATAAGTCAGATTTCTAAGCGTAGATTTTTATGAATGTGTATCAAAATTCAAATTGTTGCGATCATACCTTTGCAGGTGACACCTAGTAATGCTGGGTAAGAAAGAGAAGGAAAAAAAAACGTGGACAATTGAGCTGTGGCCAGAGGTGTGCGGGTCAACTTGCGTTGCTCAAAGCCAGTCACACACTTCTTTGTACTTGAAATACGAAGGAAATCCTTATAACACATTTTGACAATGTCTTTAAGGATCAGTCTTTAAGAATACAGCAATGTCTGATCACAATTCACCCTTGTTTTTCTCGCCACTTACCCACTGATTTTCAAGAAGACGTGACCTGGAAAGTAATGACTGCAATGATTTGAAATTTAGAGGATATTGATACAAGGCTTCACACTACGAAGTTATGCCTTGAAATTTGCCTTGCGATTATCATATTTTTTGGTGAGGCCGAGAACTCATTGATCTTCCCTCATAGATGCGTGTGAGATACCGAGATACATCGCACGCGAGCTTGTTA
>NC_049982.1:25395477-25397631 GCF_000003815.2 Branchiostoma floridae
GCCTTGCCGCGCCAGCGGCATGGCCTTGTGGCCACTATTTTCTTGGTTGGATGGTTGGATGGATCAATGGTTCAAACAATGTTAACCCAGCCCTTCCAAAGGCCCTTCCGAAGTCCCTTCCCAGTTCTCTTTCTCGTGGACAAACTTACGGCTTAGGCGACCAACAGTACATCCCCGTCAAGATTTATACCTCCGTTTTACGTATTTGATAACAGTTGTGGTCGGTACTGAAAGCCTCTTAACATCTGGTTACTTCGAATGAATGAAGCGTTGTATGGTGATATTTCAGATCCATTGTAGTAAAATATTATCAAGTGAATTATCTTACATAACAATTTTGCATTAGCTATTCATAAACGATGAAATAAATGCCTTATCAGACCGACTGCATCTAGTATGTGAATATATAAGCTAGGCAATGACGTCATAAAAACGTCTCAAGAACGTATGACCGCAGCAAAACGCTAACTTGCAGTTCAGTAGAATGCGAGCTCAAAGCGTTACACGAAAAGTCGTAATAAATAATATTTGCGGGTCACTATTTACATTTTAAATACTAACCCAAGTCCTGTCGCAAGCAATAATTGTTTGTTTGCAATGCATTTTCTGCATGCGACGCATTTTCAGAACGCGTGCCTGCTATCGGTGAGAAACTCCAGTTAGAGACCTCAGGCCTGTGGTACGTACTAAATTTTCTAGTCTTCATTATATATCCTTTCTTTAAAGTTATCGGGAATTCAGAAGGAAAATTTAACGTCTTAGAATATGTAAGATAAAATTCTACCTACTCAGTATGTCAAACTCCTAGTTCTATCGTAGTGGTTCCACAAATTATCGTTTTTATTCGGTGTTTTTGTTGTGGCCAGTCATCATCTTCCGTAGATGACTTTGCTTTGTGCATTGTCGGAAATTTTTGTTACCTTGATGGTACTTCCCTGACACTATAGGTTAACACATTATTGAGAAGTGTAATAAATGACACTGTGGTTTGTCCGGCTGTAAACATAATTTCATAAATTTCATAAAACCGAAAAGACGAAGTGAAACAAAACCGCCCCCCTCCCCAGTCTTTCTATTTACATGCGTGTCTTAGTTTCTTGCTTACCAACTAACGTTTGCCAATCTTTAAGTGTCTTCTCGGGACTGTTTGTTGTAATGCCTTCATTTTGGTCACAATGACAAAAAAATTAAAGCTGTTGGTGGAGGAGGGTAGCAGATCCCCTCTACCACAAATTGTGAAGAATGTAATGAAATTTAGGGTGCTACCCTTCAGTCATATGTTTAGAAACACCTAGTATTCTATCAATCAAAAATGCATACGCTCATTCCGTTGGTTTTAATGTTGACACAAGAAATTGTTTTCCTTCTCTATCAGTCTTCGATTGCAGATTCCTTCACAGCACATACCGGAATTGTGTTAAACTTAAAGCCAAAGTGCATATTTAATGAAATACGCCATAAAGTAAATAATAAAAGTTTAAGCACTGTGCTCTTGCACTCAATACAAGTTCAACCACTGCCACCGTGCACTGTGTGTTTGCACTTATATATTATTACCAATCCTGCCACCGTGCAGACTGTGCTTTTGCACTCAATCGTACAACTCCTGCCACCGTGCAGACTGTGCTTTTGCACTCAATCGTACAACTCCTGCCACCGTGCAGACTGTGCTTTTGCACTCAATCATACAACTCCTGCCACCGTGCAGACTGTGCTCCTGCACTCATTCCTCTTAATCCTGCCATTACACTCATAACCAAATAAGCTTCTGTCATTGAATAGACAGCGAACACCCTTGAAATCTACATACATTGTACATTTCTCGCATTTCTTATGTATGTATAAGGTATTGATTGAGCTTATCCGCAATGTGTGAAGCTACACTGTCAGGAAACTACCACCAAGGCAACAACATTTTCAATGAAACTAGTAGAGGTAAACAATGTACTGCAAATTCTTTGATAGCTATCCTTTATCAGGGTCTACCGAAAGTGCGAAAAGGAACGAAAAGGAACGAAAAGGAACGAAAAGGAACGAAAAGGAACGAAAAGGAACGAAAAGGAACGAAAAGGAACGAAAAGGAACGAAAAGGAACAAAAATGAAAGTACCGATAGTGCGAAAAGGAACGAAAAGGAACGAAAAGGAACGAAAAG
>NC_049982.1:25404081-25405551 GCF_000003815.2 Branchiostoma floridae
GACGCAACGTCCCGAACACCGTAGCGTCATTTTGACAAAAGTGCTATATCACCACTTAAACAAAAGTGAACTGTCTTTTGAATTTGCGTCTCGGCAGTTTACTTGATACTAAAGGGGTTCTATATGTAAAGGGTTCGTCATAGATTTTGTTTTTGGTTTGTCCTTATGGTAATGAATGAATAGCAATTGATGTACAGCACTTTGTAACCTAAACTGTGCGCTATAGTATACCGTAGTTGATAACAAAGTACAATGTACATGTAGTCATCATTTGAATAGCATTATTGAATATTGACATGATAAAGGCTACTTTTTCCGGCCATTTCTGTATTTGTATACTCATATCAGTTCCACAAATCAGCATGACCTTATAGTGGTGAATGAATAGTCAGGCATATTGACAAACCATTGATGTAATGCTTTTTGTCTATAGCAGTACCTATAGTGCACTCGTATTGATGAAAAAAAAAGTATAATGTACATGTATCCACCCCCAAAAGCATTAATCTTGACCTTTGTTCTGGTCTTGTTCTATGATTCTCAATAATAAGACAATATGTATGAAGTAGATCCGCCTCCATGTGCCCTTTCTATTAAATGGTATCACATTTGTGGAGTCCTGGTAACCCCCATGTAGAGCCTTCTCATTATGCACGACATAGCTGGTAGGTACAAAGTAATTTAGGAACAGATACCGGTTTAATAACATTAGAAAGCAACAGTAAAATGTATAAAATCAGCAAAATTAATTTTATAGTATCCCCAAATCCCCCATATGGAGCCCAAATTAATATTGCCTATCAATCATGATATTTTGACAGTTATGCATGGTTCACAAACAACTTCGCAAACATTCGCCATGACTTACGCCCCATAGAGTAATAAAATCACCCGATTTACTAAAGACCAAAACCCGAAAAATCCCCATATAGACCCCCCTCTCACGGCTCGCGTTATGTATGGCCCAATTAGACGACGATTGTTTTTGAATGAGTAGATGTTCCTCTCTCTATCAACATTAAAACCATTCACCAGACCCGCTGGGTATAGATTTTATTGCGCCTTAAAAATGACTAAAATTTACAGTGACAAAAATTCTGCTTTCAATGGTTCAGGTAACCCCCTGGCATACCCTCTTAACTTTAATGCATTATCTTCAACTTCTGGTCTGTATCACTTTAGAACCCATGCTATATGAAAATGCAAAACTTTTGTTCGTACCTTAATTAGATTTTTCAGAATAGCCATCGAAATGTCAGTAATTTTCAGGCATAAATTGTTGGATTTTGGAGGGTCCCTGAGGGGGGTCCCAGAACGCCATAACGAAAAATAGCTGGAGGGTTTTAAGTATATGGCTGTTCATAGTTCCACATACCTATCACACATAAAAAGTTTGAGTCGATTTGGTCGACCCCCATCTTCCGGCCTCTGCCTGGTATTGCCTGGTTTTCTCGTGCAATGACTCTTAAG
>NC_049982.1:25405651-25410564 GCF_000003815.2 Branchiostoma floridae
ACGGCTGCACATCACCATGTCGTGTGTAAATCGCTTCCGCTGCGACAGCGGGTACTGCATCCCAGAGATCTGGCATTGCGACAACAAAGTCGACTGCGCAGACGAATCGGACGAAAAGGACTGCGAGGGCGACGAGAGCCCGTACTATTCGGCTTATTGTTTCTCCTTCGAGTTCAAGTGCGTCGGCTCCGGGCTGTGCATTGACGGCCACCAGCGCTGCGACGACCGGGAAGACTGTGACGACGGCTCGGACGAGGAGGGCTGCGGGATATGCAACGAGCCCGACACCTTCACTTGCGGGAACGGGCAGTGCGTGTACGAGAGTCAGATGTGCGACGACGTGCAGCACTGTACTAACGGGATGGATGAGATCGGGTGCGGGTCCTCGCTGTCGTACGTGTCGTCCTGTGAGGCACCGTCCTTCCAGTGCACCAGTAGCTCCAGGTGCATCCCAGGGAGTTGGGTGTGCGATGGATTCAAGGACTGCGGAGAGGACGTGGAAGACGAAGCGAACTGCCGTGAGTACAAACCCTAATGATTTACTGAGTGCGTTTTATTCTTATGTTCCATACTCGATATTATATTTTGGCAACATTACTGGCAGCAAATCAACTACCTTTACATTTGTCTGTATGTTGTGGATTACATTGTATTCTCATTCTGTGGAAAGGAGAGGGGGCATCAGAATATGACAGCATGTAGCCTTCTAATGGCTTCATAGCTTTCAATGAAAAATACTGTAAATGCAGAAACTTTCGAGGTGGTTTAATGTTCGCGGTTTTCGTGGTGGCCTTTTTACCGCGAACTTGAAGCCGCCGCGAAAAGTCCCTTTTTCCGCTACCGCGAAATTAAATCCCCGCGACCTTAAATGCATTTGCAGTATGGCTTACACATGCACATACACGGCGTTCCGGAATTTCACTGAAGTGCATACAACTATACATTACTTGGTACTGTGACATACTCGCCGCTCCTCAGAAAAAAAGTTGTTGTTTACTTTCTTTGATTTTGTTTGTTTGTTTGTTTATGTTTAGATCACATGGTATGTGACTACTGGAGGTTTAAGTGTGAGAGTACTGGAGGGTGCGCTATGCCGAGCATGCGCTGTGACGGCCAGAAGGACTGTCCTAACGGCGAGGACGAGCAAGACTGCGGTGAGTCCAGGATAAATCTTAAGCTAAGGGCACAACCCGCCGTACGTGTAATTTGTCCGTACGTTTTTTGGGAGGCCACGTCCGCGACGTATTTCTGAAAACGTTCAGGACGTACAGGACAGGCGCGTCGCCCGTACTGACACGTACGGTGGGTGAATCTGCAGCCCGATGACACACAACGTTTTGCATGCACGTTAAGTTCTGCGGCGTGTCTGCGTGCTCCAAAATCCGTCGGAGTTCGTACGGAGGCGGTACTTACCACTTACGGATACCTAAAGATTGCCCACGTTTTGGCACGTAGACAGCACGTATTTGCACGTACAGCGGGTTTTGCCCTTAGCTTTTCTATCTCTTTTCTGTATTAGGCCATGTCGTTCCGTTCGTAAGACTTTTTTTATTGCCTAAAGACAAAATAAGCTTGCAATAAAGAGCAAGACGTCTTTGAGAAAAGGCAATGTTTCCAACCTGCACCAGTAGTTCAAAAGAAACGAAAACTACTTTTTCACAGGAAATACACAAGTAAAATCTACGTGGGATTTGAATACATTTGTTGACCACATAACAACATCCTTATTTTATCTTGTTTTGTTTTTATTTACAGATAATTATCCAGGATAAAACTCCTATCAAGACTCAAGAAAGATACTATACTCGATTTCATCATCAGAAATTTAGAATAATTCAATGCTTTCTACCAAATTCCGCGATTTGATTAATCCCCGGGCGTTAAGAGATTCAACGACGTATCTGACTAGAGATATTTGTTTACCCTGGGGCCTACATTCCTTTGTCTAGTTATTGATAAATACACAATGGATTCTGTAATTTGTTTTCTTGATATTGACAAAGGCACAAGCTATATAGCTGGCTGGAAAAAAATGTAATAACCATTATTATGTGTGAAGTGGAAGTGTAATTTTTCTGTAGTTTTGGCTCCTGTCACATTTGTCGGGCAATCTCTTTTGTGTCGTGTGTTTGTAGTGTGACTAAGGCAGAGATGACAGTGGACGAAGATCTGTTTTCTGTTACAAGAGAGATTAATTTTGGACGACAATTCAGGACAGTCCTACGACACAGTTCACTGTCGTAATCCTAACGTACGGCTTATTCCGGACCGTCCTACGACTCCACTCGATGTCGGAATTTTAGGGTACGACGATTGTTTCGAGCCATAACAGGTCAGCGGAGTTTTGTGGGATTTGTCACGAAAGAGGAAAATTTTGCACGACATATTCACGACTGTTTCATGGCTCATTTTGTTGTCGTAAGCAACAACATGTAGTACAAAACGCATAGCCTTCTTATGGCTTTGTAGCTTTCACTGAAAAATACTGTAAATGTAGAAACTTTCGCGGTAGTTTAATGTTCGCGGTTTACGCGGTGGCCGCTTCACCGCGAACTTAAGACCACCGCGAACATATTTCCATGGCAGTGAGAATCAACAGAGCATGGTGCTACCGCGAATTTAAAACCACCGCAAAAAGTCCCTTTTCCCGCTACCGCGAAATTAAATCCCCGCGACCTTAAATGCATTTACAGTATGGCTTACACATGCACATACACGGCGTTCCGGAATTTCCCTGAAGTGCATACAACTATACATTACTTGGTACTGTCACATACTTACTGACACTGACACAGTGGTACTGACACAGTTCGCTGTCGTAATCCTAACGTACGGCTTATTCCGGACCGTCCTACGACTCCACTCGATGTCGGAATTTTAGGGTACGACGATTGTTTCGAGCCATAACAGGTCAGCGGAGTTTTGTGGGATTTGTCACGAAAGAGGAAAATTTTGCACGACATATTCACGACTGTTTCATGGCTCATTTTGTTGTCGTAAGCCGATCGCACGACAAATGTGACCGGGCCCCAACTGATTTTGACTTTAGTGGTTTTGATCTTGTAATAATCGGAATTTTGTCCTCTTGACGTGTGAGAAAATGTTTTGCTTTTATGTGTTCTTCAATATATTTTCAAGTAACTTTGTTTCGTTATGAATAAATACAACATGTAATCCAGAAACTTTGTAGACCGATGGATATATGTGTGCATTCAATGCATGTTTTGGTCCTGTCGTTTGAATATAATTCAGCCATTTATATAAGTGAGCTTTAAGTTTCATTTAAGTGGCATATTACTGTTGATTTGTTTGTTTGTTTGCTTGTTTGTTTGTTTGGATAAGTACAAGAACAGCTCAAGGACATTGTCAGACTTTTCATCTTTTCAACATTCCCAGATAAATAGTTGCCTTGGTTTTATGTTTAATAAATGATCCTGATTTGATTTTTTGGCCGTGGTGTCATTTTTCTAAATACCATTTGCATGTGTGTAATTATGTTGAAATGTAGGAATGAAATTGAGCATTGGAAACTGTGGCACTGGACCTGTTTGGCGCTAGGTACAATATACCTTGAAGCATATAGAATGAAAGTTTGCAAAAGTACAATCAGCTAGTATGAAATTCTCACTCTTTCATAATGACAGAAATATAGGACTATTTAGGCGTAGTCATCATCATCATCATCATCGGTCGGCTGCGACGCAGGCGACTGTAAGTTTCTTCCAAGACCTTCTGTCGGCAGCTAGATGACTGATTTGCTTCGCGGAGATCTGGTCATTGTAATCTCCTAGGAGCTGTTGAATGTACTTTAAATAGGAGGTAGCTTGGCGTCCTCGTCTGCGTTTCCCATGCGTTGGTACATACAGTGCATAGATATTGGCAGGTTCGTCCTCGGGCATGCGCAGGATATGACCAAGAAAGTTCAACTGCCTCGAGCGTACATGTTCAATCAACGGCTTTGTTTGGGTTAGTTCATAAATCCTGGAGTTTGGTACCCGGTCGAGCCTTTTGATGTTCAGCATGATGCGAAAGCAAGAAGTAGCAAAGGAGTTGATTCTTTTCTCCATATCTTGTGTTAAGACCCAAGACTCGCACCCGTAAACAAGCACTGTGACACAGGCGTAGTTATTTAAAAATAACTCAGTTTAAGCTACCCTTAATTACAGTTTGATTACAAAAGCAAATGAAACACGTTTTATATGGGACTAAAATTGATCAGTATTGCGCCCTGGACAACCAACACTTGCTTACACTTTACACCTTACAAGTTAAGAGCCTTTGACGGACCGGGACAGGCGTAACTGTGTAGCACCACAACACGCACACATGTTATTAGCCTTTGCTGGCACCTGACGGTCCAGGCTAACTTGTATTTACGCATGGACAGTTATAACCCCGCTCGCAGATATACCTAGGCCTCCTAAAGGACAAATAATGTTTTCTGAACACCATATATATTGCACACTACTTTTTAGGTTTCATCTCGAAGTTGCATATAAACATGACCAGTTATAACCTCGCTCTAAGACACATCTCCATGGCGACTCCCCTAGTACTGTAAACAACGTACATATACATATTGTGGACCTCAATAGGCGTCTGACAGTCTAGGCTACCTTGATCTTGCCCCACCACCCTTTGCTGTACGGACCATAAACAGCGACCGCGTGTTTTGTCAACAGTTCGGTGTGTTGCCTTAACCAACGGAGTGTGTGACCAATGATCGCTCGGCATTCCTTAATCCAATTAACTCTGTCCCAAATTACATCACAAACGCACGTACTGTCTAGAGAACAGAAGTGTACGAGTGGAAAATATACTAGTTCTTCAGTGAAGTTCAATACCAAAACTCGCGTAATAAATGCACAACATGTATCCTGTGTTTACCCCTTTTTCACTAGAAGGAAAATACA
>NC_049982.1:25410664-25412521 GCF_000003815.2 Branchiostoma floridae
ATATCCGTTTTTGGTATTCCAAAAGTGCACCCTACTATATTCTTAATGCGTCGAAGCCAGTCACCTTGTGGCCCTTAACTATAGAAATCCCCATAGGCCGAAAACTGTGTTCTGCTACCTCAACCCCATACCTCCGCCACCTATATACTATAATTCAAAGGCACTTCGCCAGGGGTTGTCTCTTTGTTGACACTGCCGGCAGATAACGAGAAGTTAAAATCTTACACTATACACGTTTAAAAAAAAATGAGCAACAAAGACTTACCTGCTAAGACTCCTATGACAAGCTAGTCCACTACTGTTAAATCTTCTCAGTGGTGGAAGTACTGCAACATTCTCTTCTTCATGAATGTGTCGCTGGCGGTATCTCAGAAGAGGCAGGGGGAAGCTCGACTGCGTCCTTGTTTTTCTTGTCAAGTCCTGACCACAAAAGAACAAAATACGCTGCGTGTTTGTTTCTAATGTTGACCCAAGATTATACATTAGAAATATGGTTGATTTGACTTCATAAGGCAATGCAGGAACTATTCTGCTACAATTACAAAGATTGGAAAACTTGACAACAGTTTCGGCGGCTCGAAAATTATTATTATGTCCATCACTTGTGAGCGCCACCTGCCGAGCGAAAAAGAAGTTGCGTCTGTTTCTGTTTCACGTTCTGGTCACATAAAACAGAGTTGCTTGATGATACCAACCTAAAGCAAGCCGTGTTACAAGGCACTTAATGTCTTGGGGTGCATAATGTTGTATTTACAAAGATGACACTGAATATTCTTAACTTTCTTAACTTAAATTGCATAGTAAAACCCGTGGACAGAAAGCAGAAAGTCATTTGAGTACTAAAAATTACTTTGTTACTTTTCTACAAGACTTGAAAACTATTCGGATTAACCGCGAGAGTCGAGGACCCGGAAAGCTCCGTTTTCAATGTTGTCTTGATCTTAGACGTTATGACGTCACGATGACGCAATGTGCGTTAAATGCGATGCATGAATCTGATTTGATAAGTCATAGAGTGATTGTTGAAAGTCGATAGGATTTAAAAAATTACTTAGAAACCTTGCTACAACGCGTTTATTGTCATGGAGGTACATCACGTTGTATTTCTGTAAATAAATCTGTATATTCTAACTATCAAACGTCAAGGAGTCAAGATTACAAAGGGCGTGTTGCTTTTATCACTTACAAGAAAAGCCGTCAACAGAGAGTTTAAAGTCATTTGACGATTTGGAGTCATCCATAAAATTTACTTACTTTGGCCTTATTCGTATGCAGTTCGCATGTACTTAGTAACCAACCAGTCACATACCATCAAAAGGTGTGGTGATATTCACACAGTTGTACACGCAGTGAGGTTCACAATGGGCCCGGAAGCTTACCGGTGTAATTCAGACTTACACAGTACAATACACGGCATTCACAGCCACACTAGTGTTGATTTGGGTCGTAAATCTTTTAATGCTGTCAAACCTGAACGGATGACGTCTATTTCACACTTCACACTTTGACAGTTGCCTATTTTCATTGACATCTTGGTTTTGTGTTGCACTTCAACTTAGAATACACTTACAGATAGACACACGGATATACATAGATACATATATACAGACAGATATACAGACAGACAGACACAGATAGACACAGACGCACTCACACAAAAACACACACACGCACACACGTGCACACACACATTTTACCAGTACTTTCAACGAGCTGCATGCCAAGTAGAAATTTTAATCTTGGTTCAATGACCGGTATATGGATTTCCCGAATCGAGTAATTTTATAAGAAAGTTGTTGAGCATTTGTATAGTTTATGTGGAATGTTACAGTAGCTTCCCGAAGAAGGATATTGCAA
>NC_049982.1:25412621-25423938 GCF_000003815.2 Branchiostoma floridae
ACGCAGTGAGGACCCCTTTTCGCACTTTCGGTACTTTCCTTTTCGTTCCTTTTCGTTCCTTTTCGCACTTTCGGTACTTTCCTTTTCGTTCCTTTTCGTTCCTTTTCGCACTTTCACTACCGAACTTGCGAAAAGGAACGAAAAGATCGGATAGGAACGAAGTATGAAGCAACTTGAAATAAAACTAGAGTTCAACGAACCCATCTCTTCGCCAAATAATCATGCCTTTATTTAAGACTTTAAGGTCTTATTGTTCCTCACAAACACACAAACATAATACCAAAACCAGACTGTGACCTGACAGATGACCTGGTAGCATCCCTGGTCAATCAGAATTTCATGCTTGTCAATTTAGACTTTGTCCCCAGTGTAAGGGCGTCCTCCAGCAAACCATCTGTATAACAGCTGTGTCCATAGATATAGGTCAAAATGAGATATATAGAGCACAGTTTATTTCTGTTAATAAGTTTTGCTGCAGTACCTTAGGAAGCCGCTAGGGGGCCCACTATCATAATTTATCTTCGTTTTCCTGACCCCTACCCACCTACCAAATATCATCAGGATTTTTTCAAGGCTTCTCGAGTTATGCATTCCACAAACAAAAGGACGCACACACTCGGCCCGCTACCGTCCTAACGGAAAATGCTACGTCAACTATTTTCGAACACAACCTTCCTTTCTGCAGCCGCTACTTAAATACTAAATATCATGAAAATCCATACACAGCTTCTTGAGTTATATGCTGTTGGCATGGATTTATGAACTTTCCTCATTAATTATGCAAATAAGCTACTGATTTGCATAATTAGTATTACATTGTATAAGTCATCACTCATTCTATCTACATACCGAAAATCCTGATGATCTGTTTACACGTTCTCAAGTTATCCTCGTCCAAAGTTTGAACGGAAATCGGTGCCTGCAGTTCCCAAAAAGCCGCTAGGGGGTCCAAACTCACATCACTTACTCTCTGTTTCAAGGGCTATCTACCACTCAAAAATCATGACCACAGCATGTCCAGAACACGAAGTGCCAAAATTAAAAGTTTTGCTGCAGTACCTTAGGCAGCCACTAGGGTGCCCATTATCGAACTTGACCTTCGTTTTCCTAACCCCAATCCACCTAACAAATATAATCAGGATCCATTCAAGGGTTCTCGAGTTATCTTGCTTACAGACAAACGCACTTACATACAAATCCCGCTACAGCACCATAGGTAAGAGCCAGGTAAACCATTTTCGCACTTGACCTTCCTCTCCAAAACCGCTACACACCTACCAAGTTTCGTGAAAATCGCCCAGCTAGATTTTGACTTATGCTGCCAGAAACAAACCACAAAAAACATACCAAGCTCGCTGCAGTACCGTAGGAAAACGCCAGGTAAACCGTTTTCAAACTTGGCATTCCTTTCGACAACTGCTACACACCTACCAAAAATCACAAAGTTCCATCCATAATTTCTCGAGTTATTTGCTGTTGACCTACATACAGACCCAAGTCAAGCAATCTCATACTCTTCTTGGCGAAGAGAATCAATGGTAATGTAAGGCAACGGTAAACTGTGATCGGCAAATGCATATGAAACGGGCTTTACTTTGGCATTTTGCGGCTTGCTCCACGAAATTCCTATAGCCCCAATGGTTCAATGGAGGAATGGATATTGATGAGACCTATCTATGCATATCTATGCTCATCTACTTGTTAATGTGGTTATAACATTCCTTAGAATATCCATATTACATTTATATTATAAAATTTCACAAGAAGAAATGGATTATGTCGAGAACGATTGCGCATATTTTATCATAAAAAGCCATGCTATGTGGATATAGTTGTTTAAAAAATGCAATGCTAGCAAAGTTACAAGTATATGTATTGCACAATTTGTAAGAATTTGACCTTAGAAAAATATAGGTCGCATGTTCGAACCCAGGGAAGTCGACGATCGGAAGTTCGAGCCCAGCATGTTGGGAATTATTTTTCCTTCCTTTTTTTTTCACACTTTCATTAATATTAATCCAACGCCTTAAATTTGTTTTGCAGCAAGGACATCTAAACCCGGCATTGGGATTTTTTTGTCATCAGCGAGGGCCTGATGTCGGTCGCAAGAGGCAGAAATTTATTTGTATTGAATATGACGGAAAATTGTTGACAGAAATTGTATTTCCCAATATCCTTTGCACAAATTCCTCACGTTGGCACATTTCTTCCCGCCAAAATGATGAATACTCATGGTACAACTTGATGAAATCTCTTTGGTACAATGTATATATGTCTATCCTTTCACAGCTTTTCTTTCGTTGTGAACGAGCGAGAAGATATGTCTCCAGTCTCCAGAAAACCATGTTGTTGGCCCTGTTGAAAGGAGCTGTCATGCTCGTGGAGCAGCAGTTTATTAGCATATCTTTCCTGACCGGATTTCGCGGGTCATTTGCATGCGGGGCTGCCCTCTAGGGAGAATAAAAGCCACCCAAATACAACAACAACGTTACAATCTTGCCTCATCCTGAAAATGTATAATAATCGATATTTATCTACCACCCACTGAATTTTAGTCCTTACTTTCTTATCTCAGTTCCGTTTCTTTGTATTTCGCAGATCTTCAAAGAATAATTTAGCCACACAAAAACAACAGCCTGAAACAGCGCTGTAAAAATTTGATATTGTCAAATTCTCGGTAAAATAAAACACGTTTCATATGCTTCTAACGCCCGCAGTACCGATTCCTTATATTCTCATTGATTTTATTTAAGTTTGCTTCATACTCCGTTCCTTTTCGTTCCTTTTCGTTCCTTTTCGTTCCTTTTCGTTCCTTTTCGTTCCTTTTCGTTCCTTTTCGTTCCTTTTCGTTCCTTTTCGTTCCTTTTCGTTCCTTTTCGTTCCTTTTCGCACTTTCGGTAGACCCCAGTGGTGTTGATTCTTTGGTGGCTGGCAGCTTTTGGCTCTGGATGAGAAGTGGTTTCAGCATCGTAGCCGCTTGTGTCGTAAATGCAGGCGATTTAGTCGGAAGATTTCAAAAAGGGTTGACTCAAGAAAACATCAAGGAATTGTACCGGATTTTTGGCTCGTAGGTAGCTTAGACTTCTCTTTTATTTGAACCTCAGTTTCATGTTGAACTACCAGACATTTCTATTTCTGGGAGGTTTGAGGTCTTCGAACTCTTGCTTTTCTTTGGACGTGTAAAAGGCTGGGCTTTGTTAAATATTTGATTGCACTTTTAACAGCTTTGTTTACGATGACGAATTGTCCTCACGCAGTCACCGTCTTATTTCATTTCCACCCTTTACCTTTTGACCTTGAGTTGAGTAGGTCAACAAACTAAAGACCGCCATGTTCAAGCAACGTCACGCATGTACCTCTCTGTGCTATTTTTGTGAATCTTACAGCATCAAAAGTCCTCTTCGCATGCCAAGATGTCAGTTTGAAACTAAAATTTAAGGTAAGACGCTTTTTACTTGTTTTTTTTTCACCTTAACGACTGTAAGAATAGACATTCGGAACCATTCTTTTTTCTGACGACAAAAAACAAAACAACTCAAGACCGTCCAACATCTCGTAGGAAATATAACTTTCCGGGGTGTTCCAGTGTACGTGACGCTGTGTAATTAATTGACTGGGTTAACTTTTATGCAGAAGTACTGGGGGAGTGAGTTGTCATGGAAACACACCCACGTACGAGAGGTGGGTTATTGACAGTCATGACACAAACAAGGGGAGGGGGTGGTCCAGTGCGGTGACCTTTCATTTTCAGTGCCTCCGGCTGTGTGGTGGCCTTGTTTCAGACACACACGAAAACAGGAACCATTGAAAAGTACTACACGCGACATTAGCAACCTACAGTGCGTGAGCATGTTTTCTTTATGATTAAATTTTCAACGTTTCGCGATGGGAGCTTCGTAACAACAACCTCTGAATGACATTCTATCAAGGGGCGAACGTGACTTTGACTATGACAATGGCGCTAACAGGTATTTGTATACACGTTGTTATGTACATTCTCGGGTAAATGAGAAGATTGCATCATGCACCCGCTGGTTTGAAAAATCTAGAAACAATAGACATTTCAGTCTTTCAGAAACTCACCGACTAGAATAAGTGTTGTGTATTGCTTGTAAGTTTCACAATGTTTTGATTATATCTTCCCACGTTGTTTGATAGCGTTAATTGTGGGTTAATCACGTTAGGATCAGATAACGCTTTGTAGTATCGTCACCATTTCAGTATTTGTCACAGTGGGGGAGGGGGGTGACGTCTTATACTATCGCATTCGTATCTTGTTTTACTTTTGTGAACACCCCACCCCAAATTTTATGTTGCTGTAGTATTAGTTTAATCCAAAGAAAACGATACGTGAATCGCATAATGGTTGTACGATAGACTATAGACCGTCTTGTTGAACGTGACAACACCAAAACAACTTGAGCTGCTGCTAGCGGCTAGTCATTTCATTATTCATATAACGCTTATTAGAAACCATTAGAACTACTGCCGTGGAATTTTTTACTGTTTCAAATGTCTACAAAATACATTGTTGTCTAATGAGATGTCTATATGTTCATTTGTTAGGTTACTGTAAAAGGGGAAATGTTCACAGTGGTTTTGATACTTTCATTTTCAAGTTTTTCACGGTCAACCGACCGCGAACTTTTCCTCTTTTACTGTAAAACCCTACATTTCATTTTCAACAACGAACTTAAGAACACTTCTCCCCACTAAGAAATTAAATTAAGTACCCGCGACCATTTCCCTTTCTGCAGTAAATTGCACGGTGAGTTAATTTTCACGTGCAAACACACCTTGCTCGTCATGGACCTTTTGACTCCGTGCGCCCAACCATAACAAAACGTCCCAGCGAGAACAATGGCACATACCGGAGAAACCACTTTGTCGGTAGTTCAGATTACTGGCCAGAATAGCTTAAATGTCCGTTTGACATCCTCTAGATACCACAAATATGGTGCAGGCGTTCGATTGAATGTTGGAATTGTAACAAACCCTGGAAAGAAGGTGTCTTGCAATGAGTTAAACGAATTATCACTCGAGCGACCGGTGTTTATGTTTACATCCGGGATATTCCACGACTGGTACCTACCAGGATATTGCAGATTAAATTGATACATGTAGTTGTTATTTGAATAGGCAGATTGAATTACAAATTAATATGTCAAATAATATTTTGTCTTCCGCCTGCATTCTGCCTGCCGGTGCGTAGCAGGAACATCATCGCGATCGCCCGTGCCAAGAAAAGAAAACAGTCACATACTTTTGTAAGATAATTCCAACATGATTTATCTTTTTTTTACCAAGTTTATAGCGAGTTCACGATTTACAGCAACTTTTATAGGCCAGACTGACTGGGCTTTATGGGTGACAACCACACGTAATTTTCGTCTGTCTCAACAAAAACTTTTGTGACCATGCTGTACATTGCCAAGCGGCTACAAAATTAACACATTTATGCCATAACTAGCAAAAAGTTTCGGAAAATTTATACCTATAGAATGCTTGTTTCTCTATCGTAAAAAAAAGTTCTGATTTTGCCGTACACTTACATTCAACACTTTATGTTCTGTGTGTGCAGTCGTTGTATTCAACCTTCCTGGCCACTAAGCTCATAACGAAGGCTCTTTATTGGCCTTCGTTTTCTTTTCGTCGCACACTCGCATCGCTACCCAGATGACGTCATCCGTATAATTGAATTAGTATGACCTTACATGTTGAAGAATGTGAGCATTGTTTGGGGAAAATGGAACTTGAATTTCTTGCTGTTTACTTTACTTTACTTTAAACCAGGCTAAAAGCAATTCAGTCATGCATTACATCTAAACGTAATATAGTCTAGCCTGGAAAAGGTTAATAGTGTTTCATTTGCGGGTAAGCAAATAATGTGTGTGTGCACGCCGTGACCACGTGAAAGCCCTTGGGCCACGTCGTCTACAGTAACTATGAACCGGCAAGAACTGGTTAGAACTGAAGAACATTTTCCCGCGCTTTCCTTATCAGGGAAACGACCATGTTGGTGTCCCTAATTTGCATTTCAATTGACCATATCTCAAGCCTTCACAGAGCTGTATTTTGTTTGTTTGCTTTTTGTTTTGTTTTCATTCGAAGTCTTTTCATTAATCTTTCTGTTCTCCTGTATCCTCTTCTATGAACTATAACGAAGTCACTTTAGAGAGTAAGAAGAGCTCTCGTTGTCCGAAAATGTTGAGGTACTTATGCGCAAATTGATGCATCCTTCACTATTTTGGTATACCTATGACCTCATGCTCGATTGCACCAGTAGGGGAGGGCGTGAGGGTAACAAAAGACTGGCTGTCACAAGACCATGAATCACAAGCCAGATTGCCCCGGGCGAATTCCTGTATCATTCTTGTGCACATACCAGCACGCCCTACTTTATATCATCATTGTGTCTCGTCAGGTTTAATCTAACTCATACACTCCCAAACCTGACGAGACAAAACGATGTTGATTCGATCTATGTAAATTTGTGAACTTTTACAACGTACACAACAGGGGGAGCTGGAATTCACATGACCTCCGCTGGAAAAAGGTTTTAAAAGGCAACAATCAGACAAAATTTACTTCATAGTTTAGATTATACCATTAGTTCACATTTTTTATATAGAAATCCCGTCCACATTATGAGATTTATTTCCGTCACCACAATATGGAAAAATATGAACTAAACGGGATATCATCCTCATATACATGAACGGGACCATACCGTATACACGCTTTTGTCGTTCAATTATTCGGCCGCCCCAAACCCTTGTTATATTTCAGCCATACATAGTATGGTGAAATATATTGTATTCGTAATGTTTCTTCTTTCTTCTTCTTTCTTTCTCCTGTCAAATCTTCAAAGTGATTCATCTCCGCCGTTTCTGGACCGAATGACCTGACATTTGGCACAGGGGTAGAACGGGCCAATACCTTGATGCTTTTTTCTCAGTTTTTTTTCATATCTGCCTCTAAAATGATTTTATTGAGATTTTTTGGTCAATTTTAGACCAAAACTGTATATTTTGGCCCCTGTACCCTGGTATTACAACCAAATGAGCTGAAATTTGACAGAGATGTGCCTTGATAATGCCCCCATATAAATTCGATAACACTTTTGGTGTACAGTACAACAAAATGCTTATTTTTGCGATTTTTTTTACCAATTTTTGACCAAAAAAGGACACTTTTGGCCCCTGTACCCTGGTATTACAACCAAATGAGCTGAAATTTGACAGAGATGTGCCTTGATAATGCCCCCATATAAATTCAATAACACTTTTGGTGTACAGTACAACAAAATGCTTATTTTTGCGATTTTTTGACCAATTTTTGACCAAAAAAGGACACTTTTGGCTCCTGTACCTTGGTATTGCAACCGAATGAGCTGAAATTTGACACAGATGTGCCTTGATAATCCCTTCATATAAATTCAATAACACTTTTGGTGTACAGTGCAACAAAATGCTTATTTTTGCGATTTTTGGCCAATTTTTGACCAAAAAAGGACACTTTTGGCTCCTGTACCCTGGTATTACAATTAAATGACCTGAAATTTGGTATAGATGGGCATTACATACTTGGTAACAAGATTCAAGTAAAATTTTTGACATAAACAACTTTAAAATGATTAATTTTGGCACATTTCTGAGGGGAAATTTGTTTTCTTTTGGCCTCCTGACGTGACCTTCCGTGACCCCGCACAGAGCCACACCTGTGCGCGTCAGCCGGAGAGTTAATTGAATCAAAGACCTAGCCAATCAGCGAAGAGGAGGCCAAAGGCTAATTAATATTCATAAGCGGGGCCTCATGATCCCGTATATAGCAGTGTTCCCGCCAGGGGGAGCGAAGCCCGCCTAAGGCTCTCGCATTTTAGACTATTCAGAAGGCTTTATATTGTATCAGTTCTTAGGGACATACCTATGATAATCGCAGCAGTCACTTAACTTCTCCTCAGGAGTTTAGCGTAACACTATTTGAGGTCAAACCGTCAAAGGCAACTAAAAACAAACTTTAGGCTCGTTCTCATTTAAATGTCGAAATGCTGTCGCCTGACTTTACGGCTTGATATGGAGAAAATTATAGACAACATTACTGGTTCCTTCATTTTTCCATAACCCCTGTAATGTTTTACAAAAGATGCACAACAACATTCGTATTGGTTGATGGCTTACACGATTATTATAGCCACGGGTCGGATTTCACACCCTAAAAAATGGCTGTCGCCTGAGAAGAAACGAAGAATTCAAATAGTAGCCAAAAATGTAACAATTCAGTTCCCAGAATAATTGTTCGGCAGGTGAAACCAGCTACCAAGGCCCTCTGCCCGATCACGTCAGATCGCTCCTGTCACTGATCTTGGAGGCTGTGTGAGGTGGTTTATGCCTGTCGCCAGATTCTGTAACAAACGTTACCACCACTAGTGCGATGGATGCCACGGTTTTATTATCCACATATAAGACTAGAAATGACCATTTTTGTGACGCTGTACAGTTTTTCTGGCTTCCTAAAGAAACAAGAAAGGGTTGTTGACTGTTATTTGTATCCCACCTTGCTTAACAAAATGTTGTACAGAAATGACTGTAACAAACGTTACCATCGTTTGATGCTGTCTAAGCTTTCTATTTGACCTGGTGTAAAAAAGCTGCCCACTTTTCAAATGTTCCTTGGGACATCCACTTATACCTAAATGATGTAGTCAATAAGGTAAGTCCTTTAGAAGAAAACAGGGTTAAGTTTACTGTTGTAACAAACGTTACCGGTAACGTTTGTTACCTGCCCTGTAATGTATTACCAATGGGACCGAAAATAATAAGTTGCCATTTTTTGGCTATGGTTAAAAGAGGAATTTTCCTAAACAACCAGGTAGTTTTCACTGAAAATAAAGCCGATTTATTTTTCGACCAAAAAAATGCCATTTTCGACATTTCAGTGAGAACGAGTGTTTAACGTTACTGAGTTCAACAGTACTTATAACTTGTTATCCGAAGTTGAAACGCTAGCGATGGTATTTTCGCTGCGCTGTTAGCTCCGTGCGACTGTTGTTGACGGTCTTATAACGGTATATTTTGCACCCCTGTACCCTGGTATGAGTAACATTTGGTATAGATAGGCATAAGATAGTTGGTAAAATGATCCAAGTAAAATTTTTGGCATAAAGTACTGTAAAATGCTTAATTACAGCACTTTTTTTAGGGGAAATTGGTTTTCTTTCGTTCTCCATGCCATGACCTTTCGGACGTTCACCCCACAGAGCCAACATCTGCACCTGCGTCTAGCCGGCAGGAAGAGTTAATTCAATTAATGGTTCAGCCAATCAGCGAAGAGGAAAGCGAAGGCTAATTAATATTCATAAGCGGGACCACACAATACGTTAACTTGAAGACTCAGGCCGTACAGACTTCTCGCCAGGATTTTTTCAAAGCGTCGGACAGGGGTCCGGGGGCCGCCGAATGTCCCTGGCGGGGTCCAGGGGCAGGGCCACTGTGGGGGGGGGGACCCAGGTGGGCGAAGCCCCCCCCGGAAGCTCTTGCATTTTAGACTATTGAGAAGGCTTCTTTTATCAGTTTTTTTTAGGGCCATATCTACGATAATCGTAGCAGTCACTTACTTCTCTTCAGCAGTTTGACTTTAAAATATTTCGGGTCAAAGCTTCAAAGACAACTAAAACCTCATAAACAACAAACTTTACTTAGCTCAACAGTATACAAAAATATTGTACGGGTTGCCATCCTTAGTTGAAGCGCTTATTTATAGCGCTTGTATCTTCGCTGCGCCGTTAGCCGCCGTGCGACTTTTGTTGACGGTCTGATATCCCTACGTCGCCGCCTCGCTGATATTCCCACGGACATGTTTCAAGAAAAATACCCAGCAAAAAACGCTGTTCTGCGTCAAATTCTATTCTATAAAACATGTGGGACTCAGTGTTACAGTCTAAATATTTTGTAGAAGCACCGCTGTAGGAAAGAAGGTCCAAGCAATGTAAAACATCACGTAGCATGAAGTTCCCTGTCAACTGGCACACAGCACATGACTGTTTGAAACTCTAAGTCTAATCAACAGCCGTGTTTGATTGATAGCCGGCGGTCCTTTGATGAAGTCGGCGAAAGGTGCGTTAGTTAGAAAATCTGCGTTTAGTTTTGATACGTAATTATAAGTTAGACAGTGGCGAGAATGATTATTTTCTCATCAATATTTCTCTTCAGAATTATTTGAACTTAATTGTACATCTAAACAATTGGCTTACCTGTGCAATGTTTATATGATTAATGATCAGTGTACTGAAATCATGTGTAACGTATGGCTCCTTGTCAATAGATCAGCATTTTCTCTGTAGTGACCACCTGTCTACAGTGGCCACATTTCCTAGTGCTGTTGTTGTTTGACATAAACTTTGAACATTTAAATTGTAAGTAACTTTAAACTGCCAGAGTTTCAGCCCAATAAAACACTCTCAGCGCCAGGGTATGAACAGACTGACCAGACAGACGAAAATAAATCCTCGAACAAGGTTCAATCGTATCTTCCGGGTCTGGCAGGAAGTTGTTAAACTAAAATAAGAATAGGCTCGATGGCTGATTGCATACAAAGTAAAACAGTTTAACAGTTTTACAGCTTGAAGAAAACAAACGCTCCTACAGTACCTGCACCTGCTTGATAATTATTAAATCGTATGCCCTACTTGAATAAAAAAAGTTCACTGCAATAATAAATGTACCCACATCACAAGGAGCTTATACTTTTTTAAACTTACACCTAGTTATCGTACTGAAAATTGTTAATGACATTACATGAAGTCATTCAACAATTTTCAGTCATGATGAAAATTTTCTGAATGGAAGGTGTGATTATTGTCATTTTCTGAAAAATAGAAGCAAGCTCTGTTTTTACCTGGAATCAATTCACAATACCAGTCCACTTTGGGGGATAATGTACTGTTAAGAGGATGTTCCATTTTTGCGCAGGGGTGATTTGGAACAGTCCAATGTTGCGTGGGAAGGGGTATGGCTGAAATATGCTGTATTTGCTCTTAAGCAAATGTCGGCCTTTCTAGTTGACGATTCTTTCCGTGACGTCTGTCACAGCCCAATTAAAAATCAAAATCACAGAACGGCCCAAGGCGAACGCGGGGCATGAGACCGACTGTTGAAAACAATTCTACACAATCGGTGGATATGGGAGCTTTGTGGTGACCGTAGCCATTATTCTATTTAGTCAATATGTACTTTGCAAATATCAAGTCTTCACACTGGCAATATTCACTCAGAGAATTGCTTCCTGAATGAATGGCCATAAATCATGTCAATGTGTG